>NC_087376.1:31560617-31851255 GCF_031761385.1 Necator americanus
GGGCGCTGATCTTGCCCCAAAATGTAGAATAGAAGAAATTAGAAAATTCTTAGAGCAGGAAAGGATCCACAGTTTCCACCATAACTCGAATTCAAGAGAAATGTAGTAAATTTACCAGGAGAAACTGTCCCTTTCTGTTGTCTAGGAAAACTCTAGGAATCTAGGCAATCATACCATATGAAAAAATTCACGAAAGAAGCTAACATAAGTAACTGGTTTAAAAAAAAGGCGATGGCGCTGAGATTCATGTTGCTGGAACATTTACGGCGGCATCTCAGTGGTTCAGCGAGCGGTTACAGGATCCGTTGATGGTTTGATGACGCTAATTTTGAGAGCCACTATGGAAAATTGTTTGCGGCCGGGCCCATGTACTAAATTTTTCTTGGTGAGGAGGATCAATATCAGGTTCACAACATGCTCTCTCATTCTTCATCATCTTTCCGCTCCTCATTCTGGTTGTTTTCCCTCATTGATCGATCATCATTGTTATCACCTAAAAAAAAGAGGAAGCGAATAGAGAGATAGAGGTAGTGATAAGGAGTGAACGTAGCGGTGCTATGTTATAAAGTAATGTCATCATCTAGCGACCTTTTTTTCTTTGAGTCATAATTTTGTCATGTTTTAGTGGGGTGAGTGTGGCAAAATACTCTATATACAATCATAAGTTAGCATGAGAAATGCTTTCGAGTCTTCCGATTTAGAAAATCCCACAGAATCAGTGAAAAAAAGAGAAAAACCTCAAGAAACATCTCAAAATGGGATTACGGTATTTGCTATGATCCAAAAATGGAGTGGAGGCAATCATAACGGTATGTATTACCTTACATATATGTATTGTACTTATTCTGTGATTTTTTTGTCTCTTCAAGTCCTTGATTGAAATTCATGGAGAGTTCTTATGGGACGTTGAATAATTTCACGTCTACCGCTATCCATGTTAGCTATAGCTATTTTCCAAGTTTTTTTTTTCGTGAATTTTATGAGGACCACCCGGGAGTTATCGAAAGTGAGGTCGAAAAGCGCGAAGAAACATGATCAATTGGTCTTTGATTGTTTGTTGTTGTAGAGCGAGCGATTCGCTCTGGTCTATCATGCGACTGTGCATGTGCTCGACAGAATTCGAGAATCGACTTTACATATTAACACACCAGGTGGAAATGAATTACCTCTACGAAAATATCATTTTATTCAATATGTGCCAAATATTGTCAAAACCTAAGAGGAACGTTTAAAGAAACATTCGTCATTGTAAAAATTTTCAAATAATATTTTTATGATGAGCTCTAGTAGTTTCCTCTTCTGAAATTCACGATCTACTTCTTTTAAAATGTTAGCAGGTAGTATCCGGACGTGAACTAAACTGGTAAGTGACTTTAGATTCTGTCCTTGCGATGACAGCTCTCTTAGAGTCTGAAGTGCTCACGTCACAGCTATTCACTTGCAAGATATCAGCTGTTTTAAAAGCAAATCGCATAGTTAACCACGTCGAAAGTTAATGTCGAAAGCGAACACATTAATATTAAATAAAAACGTATAAATTCGCTAGAAATTTACGAGTTTGCACGAATAAGAATATCAGGAAATCTAGAATTTAATAGCAATTTTTGTTTAAATGACATATTCACAGTACGTACGATAATCTCCTGTAGGAAATCAAAGAAAGGACCACTGTTTGCTGTACTGAGCATCCTCGTTAGCCACTTTACAGTAAAGCTTGGATGTTGTTAACATTGTTCTCCGGACATAAAATGTCCGGAACAAATCGATAGACTTTCATTTGCTAGGTGTTTCGAAATCGGGAGCACTCACCTCAGTGTTGGGAGGGGGTGGCATCGCATGAAATATGTCGAAGACACAATATCGAAAAAATTTCGAGTTCCAAGAGATGAAAGACGTCGAGGATTTTTTTCGATGCTATTCCTTTTATAGTCACGTTTCAAAGCTAACGCGATTTTTTCCGAAACACTTGCAGCGAGCACTACGGTGGGATCGGACGGACGAGGCTTTCACGGGATCAGATGGATACAGTCAGTGGCGAGCGGAGGAATGGAGAATGACGGTGAAGTGGTGCGGATAGCGGCTGAGTGGACGAGTGACAGTCCGACGTATTCCTGTGCCAGATGACCAATGGGCGGGGTCTGATTTACATGGCCATAGAATAAAGTAATGAGTTGCAATGAGGACGATGTCATCCGTGAATAAGTCGTCGGAAAGATGTTGATGCGATTTCGTGCCTATACACCTGTAATTCGCAAAAAAATACATATAATGAGGAATCGAGAGCGAATCAGCCGGTGGCTCGAACATTCTAAACCAACAAAGAAATCAATAGGAATTATAGCAGAATGCCGGCTGAACGCGGTTCGCCTACATCCACCAGCTGTATAAAACTATCGGTCGATGCTCGAAAAGTGTCTCCGTCTAACCACATAGCGAATAGGAAACGCCGGAAGAACATCTTGGACTAAAGGATCCGGTAAGATCTACCAGGAAAAGTCTCACAAATCGCTTTAGACGATTTTGGCACACAAGTTACCTGAAGGTCTCAAAGAGCATCCATTCAAACTGCTGTATGACTTAGCGTTCAAAAACAATATTGATGACTAATGTTTATTTTGGTAAAAATCCTGGAAGCAGTGAATTGATCAACATAGCAAGCACCAGATTCATTCATCGAACACTGAAAAAATCATTCGTGCGTTTCCATGAATCCATTTCCATAGAGACATCGCAAATGGTGCAGTCGAGGAAAACAATTTATTGTTGTCATTCATCAGTAGGTGCAGCTAAGCAGAATGCTAGGAAATCATTGAAATGAGTCACATTTTCGAGGATATAATCGAGAATCATGTAAAGCAGAGAGACAGCGAAAAAGTTGATGTTTCACTTCGGAAACGTTTCATCCAATTCCTGAAGGTATTTCGATGACGTGGGAATTATGATTAGGATGACACTCCGAATGTCATCCATGGTGCCTTCTCTGGATTAAGTTGGGTCATAGGAATTTAATGCTCTCGCAGAATAACTGTAAATGTAAGTTAGAAGCAACAAGATAGATAAAATAGTAGCTGGAGAATTTATTCCAAACCTTCATGAAGTTTTGCAATTTTTGAAAATGGAACATTGAATTAGAAGAATAACTTTTTTTCCCAGTTTATTCAAAACTCTAAGACAAGCAAGTCATGTATTTTAAAAACAATTTTTTCAGAACAAAAATAAAAAAATAAAAATTGCTTTGCAACATTAAAAAACCCATTTAACAAATTGCTCCACGTGTGGTCATTTATCCGCACATTTCTTAGGGAATTTATTTATTGGGATAAAATTGAGGATGCTAAATGTGGGAGTTCACCATTGCGGAGACGAAAAAGATTTCTTGGATTCGACAATTTCTTTTATACAAAGAAATAAAAATGAAGTATACAAAAAAGAACTCCAGTAACTTTCGACGGTTGTCTGACTGTTAGAACGGATTTAATTAGGATATTACTGTAAGAGAAAGTGCCACAACAAAAGAATTTCACCTACGTCCTTAGTTCTGAGTTTCATTTTCTATTAACAGTGCTTTATGTCTGTTTTGCTCGTTCATAAAACGTATCAATTTACTTTTGTGAGGCATCTCGGCTACAGTATACCACCGAACACGAACATCACATGGATCATACATGCTGTAATCTCTTATACATATCACTGTATGGAACAAAACGTGAATACAATTAAATACAATATGCATACTCGAAATAAGTAGCCCAATCGTGATTAGCATTAATTCGATCGCTGTGTTCGAATGTCAGTAGGGAACTGTTCGCGATGTTCAGAAATCCTCCAGAAAGTAATCGTGCTAATCCATGAAATACGTGAAACTTTAATATCGCTTAGTTCACAGAGCATCTACTACATTCTGACGTTTTCTGCAACAATCCATAACTATAGTTATAAAAATAATGAGAAAAAAAAATAGATTCGTCCATCTCTTTATCAGTGTCACTCATACAACTTCATTTATGGTGCACCATCGCACGCAGTGATTAGGGAATAAAGGACATATAACAAATGTGAATAATTTTCCTGAATTATTCAAGGATCGGAGGATCCTCGGTCAAAATGGAATGATGACCCGAAGTGAAGGAAAATCAAAACTACCTAGATCCTTTAGCGTTAGAAGAATTCTTGCCTCATTATGGAGGATCAACAGCTGGTGGCTGTAAGATGTGGGAGCCAATCTCACAACATTTCTCGGAACCGAGTAGTACATCCTTGATGAACTGATAACATCAACAGTGCTTCCATGATGCCATTCCTGGCTCACTTTTAGGAAGTGTGACCGAAATTGTTTGAGTATGATGTTTTATTTGCACAGAGACGTGATTACAGTACGGTATTGTGTAACTATGGAGAAGGTGATGAATCCTCATACCGGATGGGTGGCTGGACAGACCGTCGGAAATACGGAGTGTAGGTCGAAATGTGAACTTATTGAAAATAGCGAGGTTACATCGCAGTTTTCTTACAGAACTCAAGGTGTATTACTTTGGAAAAATCTACAAACATGAGTTTTTTTAAATTTTGTTTTTATGACAAAATTTTCAACTTTATATCTCAGTTTTGCTGTGTCGTCGCAGTTCATTTTTCAGTGAATTTTTTTTTGTTGCATCGTCAAGAAAGAGTATAAGAGTGTGGGAAGGAAGTCCCTTAAAGATTATAAAAATTACCCTCGTCTTAAAAATCGAAGCCATCAACATGCAGAAATCCTAACCTTCCTTAACACAACCTACTGTATCTTCGGAGTAGTATTACCCCATCGATGGTAATAAAATAGTGCTCTCTTTAAATCGCTGACCAGAAGGTGTATCCATGAAGAATATTGCGATCATAAATCCAAGAGGTATGTATCGATTGTGTTGAGTTCGTGAATAGGATCAAGTCCAAAGAGATTGGTTTAATAATCAGCTGACTCGTGACGTCATACCTATTCATCAGTGGACTTTTCAATGAAATGATATCCATAGCGTTAAATGCTCTAGTCCAAGATAGTCGAAAAAGATTTGTTTAACGATTTCCACATCAAAACACTTTGATTCGCAATTCGAATCGATTCATCTGACTTGCACAACTTTTTGCACAAGCATTACTGTAGGCCGCATTTAAATGTGTGACATTTGGATGCAGTCTGAGGTTTCTTTGCAGTTATGCAGCTAAGTTTTTAAAAAGAAAGTGAAAAAAGTGGTTCTCAAATAATCAAACGAGCAGAATGTGACATTTTGGGTCCAATGCTACCACATTTTTATCATATTTTTGCATATTTCTTGAATGACACATTGTTGTTGTGTTAAGATCCAAATAATAAGTGTACACCATGTAGCAAAAGTCTGAGTCTGAACTGAGTTTAGCTGACTCCAAATTTTCTGGCTGCTTTTAACGGTAATTGGTAAAAAAAAACTACTGGAAATAACTTTACTCGTCTTATAAGTAACATACAAGTACACTTTCTACGTAATGGGAAGAAAAACAAAGTAAACCGATCACTGTATCATGGATCACTCTATCGTTGGTTATCCACAAAGTGACGCTATCCTCTCCGCACATCCATAGACATGTTCGGAGGTTCCACGAACTAACCGGAAAGATCTGGAAGTAGTCTGTAACGCTTCACAATATGATATTCATAGATATTTCCGCATATTTGTAGCAGTCGTTCGGCCAATCGCACCGGCAACACATATGTTATCGCGATCGGAACTGTGGCAATGTTTTCCAACATGCACACGTCACACATAATTGATGGAATATCATAAAAACTTCAGTGTAACAATTGAACGTCGCCTATTTCTGTTCGAAAAGACATCAAGATGTTCATCTTCACAAAAATATCCTCTATCGATGCTTCACATCGTTCGAACGTTCTGCATCAAATTTTGTGTTCCATCGGACTTTGTAAATGTTTGAACAGTGGTAATCGACGAAATGTGGTCGACAACAAAAGCAGAGAACGAAATTTGAGGGTCGATGAGGTAAATATGATGTGAGCATCATTTCATTGCGAATAGGAAACTGTTGTGGAAAATTTTCCATACAATCAACATTTCGAACGTGAAGAAAATAATGTGCATTGCGCGCCACCAGATGTTGCAGTAGACGTTCTGGGAGAGAAGACGGGGAGACTTATTTCTCGGATGCGACTGGCCCCGTCTCTTTTCAATTTCTTGCGCATGGAAAGACTTTTCACTTCTTCTCTATAATATATAGCAATTTTTCCACCAAATTAACGATATCTTACCAACCTCCAATCAATAATTGCCACCGGCGGCAATCTGATCGTTTATACGTGTTTGTTATTAACTTATTTAAAGACTATCAATCACTACACCGTCTCAAGCCGTACACGCACACATCTCGACAAGGATTACTGTAGCAGAGAGGACGAAGGGTTTTCTCTAAGTGAACGAACATGTGCGGTCGCGTTACAGTATGATGACGGAAGGATCCAGCGGAAGCGTGCACGCACGAAAAAAAATAGCAACAAAAATTTCTCGTGGATAAGAATGGCGAGAAACGTATGCAACTGTATTTAGTGAGTATCTTCTGGGAAATAATGCGGAAAAAAATCATAAATGTATTTAGAACCGGATGATTGAAGATTTCCAGTGATTGAACCAGTGCTTCTATGTTATGGAATTCAATTGCAGTCTTTTTATGGAACTCTGGTTTCTATTATTCTCTGAAAATGAACTTTTTATAAAATGGTTATCGATTCGGGAATGCTGTCTATTGTTGATGTTCTGATAGATGGAACGTGATTGGTGCACTTGCATGACGGGTTGAAAAAAAAACTCTTCAAATTAAATTTCTACAATTTCAAATGCTATAAAAAACTTTCCAAAACAGAAGATTCTCCCGTTTTCAAATTATGACAACGTATTTTGCACAAGAATTTAAATAAATGTAAGAAAATTATTTTTCGCTAAACACCTCTCTTCCTTTATAGAAGTATTCATCAAGCTTTACTTACTTGGTTGAATATCTCAAAAAGTACAACAAATCTTCTGTAAAATTTGATTTTTCCGATTCTTTTACTAACCAAATTGGTTTTTAGTTCAAAGGCAGCGTAAGTGCAAAATCAGAAAACTAAGTTATTTTTAGAAACTGACAGTATTAAAGTGGCCTATGAGTGACAACAACAGGAATCGTTATCGGCAGTGGAATTTAAGGAGAACTTATGATAAAAAAGTAGAAGTGTACACATATCAGAAAATCTCAAAAGACCTGAAAAATTTGAAGAACTGATCAGCGTATTGCTATCCTGACTAATTCCGGTACATGTAATAAAAAAAAGTGGCAAGTAAGTTTACAGCAATTGTTGAAAAAAAGAAAGAAAGAAAGTTACGACAGAAATCCGCAAAAATATTATCCTAATAAGTTTCACAGCGATCCCAGCGTTTGAAGAAAATTCACATTAAAACTCTACTATAGCGTAACTTTTAACTACATATGTAGTCAATATGCATCCGTTACTGTCTAGTAAAGAAAAGTAGCTGATTCATTTCGCACTCCAGAAGATTCCCCTTGACTAACGTAAGTTTGCAGCTGAACTCCAAAACACACCACATAATCTTGCAAGTCAGAATTACGCTATAGTAGAATTTTAATATGAATTTTCTTCAGTCGTTGGGATCGCTGTGAATATTATTTGGGTAATATTTTTGCGGATTTCTGTCGTAAGCCGGAAAAGTTTCACATTCCTGAACAGAAATAAGAAACTGAGCATAACTATTGTCCCGTTTTTTCTTTGTTTCGTATTTGAGGCATCACCAGCAACGTTAAAAAGATCTTCATGGATTTTCATAGGTACTGTTAAGATAATCTGTTTACGACAGTAATGTCATCCACAGATACTTCAAAAATAATGTCTGTTTTCAAAAATTGTCCACAAAAGCGTTTAACCAATTCTGAACGAAAATTTTAAGGTCATAGCAACAATGTTATGTTCATTATTTTTACATGAGAGTACGTGTGGGCGTATCTCATGGACAATAGGCTGATGGTGTTAAAGGATAATAAAGGATAGAGTTTCGGGCGTTAATCAATCCGCTTACTGATAGTGTTATTTCGGAAATTGAATGAATTTGACTTGTACTCTTAAAGATTAACTCATATGGAAGGGAATTAGTGAGAACTCAGCTTAAAATTTTTTGACAGGTGTAGTAAGAACGTATGGAATCGAGAATGTTTTATTACGTGGATGTATTTTTACACGATTGTGATCGTATCAAAATCAGCAGTAATCGTTTACATTCTATAATTTATTCATTATTATTTTATTTGCAACATTATTTTCTTCTCTTCTCTTTTTTCTTTTTCTTTTCTTTCTGTCAATGAGAATGGAGGGCTTAATATTTTCCTTGGAAAATTATTATTATTATTATTATTATTATTATTATTATTATTATTATTATTATTATTATTATTATTTTCCTTTTCCATTTTCCTTCGCTTCCATCCTTTTTCCTTATTTTCCTTTGCATAGATGGTGGGCTTTGAGAATGCTTTGAAGTAATTTCGTAAAGTTCTATTCTTTGCATTTATTTTCAGTCTCTAAGAAATAAATATACGGTTCATAAATATTTTGAAGTGAATAACATAAATGCTTCGCTGCTTTATGGGACCTTTTTACTGCTTGTGCAAAAAAAATATCTTTAAGAAGCAATTTTCACTCACCTCCTGAACCTGGTAGATCTGGGATACCACTAGGAGGTAAAGGTGCTTTCTGTCCTACTGTTGAATATGGTCCATCTCTAATCCCTTAACATCAGATCGATAGGATAAAATAGAAAAAAAAACATTCTAACTTCTTCCGGCCGTTCTATTCTATGCATTCTTTAAATTTCTTGTTTCAGAAAGCCAAAATATGAAAAAGAGGTGTGAATGACGGCGCTAATCATAAATACTAAGAAATTAATAATCGTATTCTCGTACCTGTGTCTCCGTTATCGGCAGCAGGTGGAATTGAACCTAAACAATGAATCTATTAAAGAGTGTGCTCTAAACCTAAGAACCTAAATAAACGATGTGCAGTTTGTAGAATTTTGGACCTAAAAAAATACAGTTTAGCCCTCATAGACAGAGTCTTTAGAATTTTTTCTTGTTTTTGCAGTTGGATTAAATGCAGTGTATTACGAAATTGGCGTGGTACGGTAACCGCAAGAAGAACGTACGGTTCAAGTTGTAGATTACAGAAACGAGTGTGGTCCCGCTTAATTCCCCTAGTCGTCCCAGAAAAAATCGCGTGGGAATCGCTTTACTTCCTACGAGGTACGTTAGAACGCGCCACCAGTGCACACGCTTCGTTCCGTTCAGCAGCGTATTCATTGATTTCATATGGTTGTTGAGAAAACCTCACTAATCTTGGACCGCTCGCCCGTGGACGCGCACGTGCACAACGGAGGTGCGTTGCAACTGATTTTGTAGGAAAGAATGGCATCTTCCATGCCGTTTTTCGCGACGATTAGAGGAAAATGAGCGGAGCCACATAATCTACAACCTGAACTCTAAGTTTTCCTTGAAACTTCCGTACAACGTCAATTTTGTAATAGGCTGCCTTGAAGCTTGGATATGTTTCGACTTGTTACCGCTAGAAGAAGGTATGTAGAAGACTGTGAGTATATGTGCACTCGAAGGTTTTCGAGTTATATCTTCCTCTATCTCATCCTCATATCTAACATTTTTATTGAGAAGAATGACTATGTTTTGAGCCTAATTTTTTCTAGCACCTTAAAATTATTTTAGTAATATTTCGAAAAGGAGTGTTTTTATAACGCAACGTGTAACGTTTTTTTTGGTGGAAAAATTTTTGCTTTGCTTTTTTCTTTTTTTTTCGCTATGTCCTTTGACAACTGAGGCTTTTATACTTCTTATTAATGCTCTAAAATTACCTATTGGGCCACCTGAAGAAACTGGCCCTAACGAACCACCCGCAACTCCAGGATTAACTTCAGAAGATCCTGGAAATCCAGGAGGACGACCTAAAATTCTGTTTTTTTACTATTCGATATCATGACTAGAAAAAAAACTATGAATAAGGCTGGTAAGCGCATACCAATTGCTCCACTAGGTCCTAAACCACCTTGTTGCCCAGAATTCCATGTTGTTGTTTTCGTGATGGTCACTTCGGACTTGGTTTGGAATCCCTAAATGGTAGTGATTTTATAGACGTTGAGTCGAATTTTACCACTGAGCAAATTTTTCTCAGAAATGTGAACTTTGTATTCTTACGAACAAGTTTTTTACGTTAGAAATTGATCTGAAAAAAAAACATGGCGTTATTTAGCAGGTTTTAAAGTTTTTTCTTAAAGCATTCTTCTTTCTTCTTATTGACGATAGTGGGCATTTTTTGCGGTTGTTTTTTCGCTTTTCTCTAAGAAACTTGTTCAAATGTGCTTAATTTCGTAGTTTTATGTCTTTTTTTTTTGTCGAAGGCTTTGTGACATTTTTGGATCGTAAGAAACAGGAAGAACTTGAAGAACTAATCAACGTATCGTCATTTTAAAAGATCATCTCAAAAAAATTTGAAGAGTGTCCCACATTTGTGAGAAAAAAACTTGCATCTCCATCTTACAGCGTGACCCAGTATGGGTGGTTTTGATCCCGGTGGCGCGAACTCGTGACACATATTGGATTACGCTCCCGTCAACGTCTCAGATTACTGTCAACTATTATATATGTGGTGATCTAGGAAATTAACAATTCGCTATGTTTTACATTACTGCATTTATTTTGCGAAGATAAATATAATGATTAACGATATGTGGATTTATAGACTTATGTTAAGCGTTCTGGAATGGGTAGTAGATAGACAGAAGAGGATCCTCCACTTTCTGGAGTAGGAGAACGACATGTTTGACGTGTTATCCGCCACGTAAAAGACTGCGCCAGATTCCACTAACAATAACGTTGGCGATTTTTCTTTTTTTCAAATGCTCTGACTTAGACAAAAGTGTTTTTGTTATTTTTTTTTCTTTAGGTGCAATATTGGTGTAAGTGAATAAATAAATAAGTAAATAATTAATGAGATAAGCGGAAAGTCAAACCATCAGCTCACATTTCTTTAATTGCAAAATCAAAACTGTAAAGAAAATATCCAGTTCTGTGGAAGAGATTTTATAGATGTATTTAAAATTGAGATCGAAGAAAAGAGATTGAGAAAAATTTGGATTTTTGTAAAGTGATCAAGAGAAATTATCACGGATACGTACATAATTGCAATCAAATGAATCGTATGTGGACACGTTTGCTCGGTTGGACCTTTTCTGTTTTATCCTTTTTCTTTTATAATGGTGTACTGTGATTAGCAAATGTTCCGCCGATAATTAGTTTTTTCAGTGTAATTGCTGCCTTATTCTTTTTTGTTTTCTTGGATTTTTGAGTGCGGTAAACAAATGCGCAACAACGACAAGTTGATACAATTATAATGGGTAAGAGAAGAGTGAAATAAAATTTTTAAAAATGACTAAAGTAAAATAAAATAAAAATATGGAGATATGACAGGAACTTCTTCTTAGAGAATAGACGAATACATTTAAAAGGATTGATTAAAGAGCTCAAAAGAAACTTGGACAAAGAAACAAAACAATATGAATAGGTTAAAGGAAGGAAAGACAAACACATTTTATTCCACAAGAAAAGCAAAAGAACTGATGTTTTTTTTTGTCCTAAAATAACAACACTCAGGGATTTGTTCATACTAAAATAGGTGAAAGAAATTAACGTTTAGGAAATATTCCTCAACATGAACCCCTTCATTGCAATTTCGCAAAAAAAGTCCACCTTCACTTTTTAGTCTTTTCCGATGAATCGGCAGTGATTTAGATGGTAAAATATCCTATCCAAATTTATTTTTCACAATTAGAACCTACCGAGCTACCTATTTGTCCGCCAAATCCACCACCACCTCCTCCTCCTCCTCCACCTCCGTAGCCACCATACGATCTTCCGTAGGAGCCCCTGTTCATGCCGCCATAGGAGTTCCCATATGACCCATATTGTGCAGCTCCATACCCTTGTTGAGCGTTATTACCATATCCGTAGGAGCCACCGTAACCATAACCTCGTCGCACAATGTGGTGATATTCAGGGTCGTGGTAGTTTTGTCTTTTTCTCGGATGTCTTAAATTTTTTCAAAAATCTTGTGGAGGTAATGAATGTTACGGATTGATTGAACAAACCTTTCTATGGGTATAATGCTGATCACTATTGGAAAGGAGAGTATTGAGAGAATTTGTACCGTTGGTAACATTAGCGAAGTAATTTTACTTCCCTACATCAACGTTACAAAGTAGCACTAACCTGTTTTCTTCATATGTGGAATAGTGAATTTGTTGACGTAAATGGCGTAAAAACAATGTTTCACTCGCACTGTAATCTCAATTGCGGTTAATGGAGGGATGTGCTGCGTAATTTCTTATTTTCTTTCTTCTTTTCTTTTTTTCTTCCTTAAACGTCAGTAGAGCACACGTTTTTTGGCTATCGGAGTTTCAGTTTAGGAGCGAAAAGTTTGCCATGTGAATGCCGGTGGTTTGTTGCTAAAAAGCCACAAAAATGTTACATGGTAGATTGACAAAAAAATCTGCTTCATAGTGGGACTTGTGAACGACAAGAGATGTGCGGAGGGAGGAGGATAGTAATAAAATTGTGGAAAAAAATTCTTTGATTGAACTAAAAATAAAAACTAATAGGTTGAGGTGTTAAATTTGAAAAAAAAATGAAGCATAGGAAAAATCAAAGTGATTTACACACGCATTTTATCCTATTAACACGAAAAGAGAGACGATAAAGCCCTATTATTTATTTATTTATTTGATTATTTATTCATTTTTTTCCGACTTCACTCATAGGTGTGCCATGAAACAGAAGTAAGAACAAACAAAGCTTCCAAGAATTCAGTCTAAGTTTTATACAGCAAAGGGTCGCCTATGATTTTTCTAAATGGAAGAGAAAGATCCAACGAGAGAGAATTTGAGATTTTTTCTTCAAATCAAAAACCTCCAAGTTCAATTATGTACTTATATAATATATAATTGTACTGTCACTCAATGTGATTGAAGATTTTCTCCCTCTACAAAAAACCTACACCTGTACAATTCCCGGACCCCTTAACAAACGAATTGGAAACAGTAATACAGCAAAACACCACCAGATAAAATTGGATCAACAATAAACACCTTATTTTGTAATTCTATATGCAGATATATAGGAGGTTTATCGAGGTAAACACCTCAATCTTGATATGCCTCACTCACCGCCTACACAGATAGTCTATTTCGACCTCAGCTGTCGGCAATGCATACTATGTTTGGTTTTTCTTCTGTAACAGTTGTGTAACTACTTCAAAAATTCACATGAATAATTTGTCCGCCCCTACTTAGACCATAGGTGCAATTCTTTGGTGGTTTTTTCTGGTTTTTCCAGATTTTAAACTAATACATAGCTTTACATGGATAAAAAATGTTGGAACAGAATTTTTTGAAATATGTGTTACAAAAAAATTCTAGGAAAGAAAAGATATGGATTAAACCAACAAAAGAACTTTTTCTGAAATTTTTAAATTGTTCAATAGAAATTGTTGGTCCGCAAAGAAATAAAAGAACTTTATAAACATTTTAACGTGGGTTGCAAAGAATATAGCTTCACACTTCACTGCTCTGTGCGTAATCGTTTCGCTTACGCTTTCAATATATTATATTAATATATTATAAGTTTTAATTTTAATATATCATATATTTTAATAACTGCACATTTTCAGGTGCACAGAAATACATATGGGTCTCAGTTTTAATTAAGCTATCCTGTCACATACTTACACTTGTCAAATGCAGCTGTGCTAGTGCATCGGGATGTTCCAGAGTTCTTCTAACCTAACGATGACTTCAGAGCGCAGTTTTAATTCTAACTTCTTGCTTCGGAATGTAAGATAATTTTACTTTTACAAAGTTCTTAGTTGTGCACATTTTCACAAGTTTCAATGACAATTAGCCGCTAAATTTGTATTTGCTATTATTAAAACCACTTTTTAGAACTCATGTGGTGTGGCGAAGTAGGTCCGCCACAACCATACTGTGGATGGTTCGAAACTGCCCTAGTGCCAACCAAGCTTCTTCAACGATTACGAGTTAAAAGTCTTCTTTTAAATAAATGATTATTATTCCTCCCCCATCCACCTTTATACGCTTTTCTTGTCAATGTTAAACTTTCTAAGACTCCACTTTAAATCCTTCCTTGAGTTTCTTAAAATAACTCAATAATAATAATAATAACAATAGTTATAGTGAAAATAACAACAATGATGTTAATGATGATAATAATAATGATAGTAATAATAATAATTTGAACTCTTCAAATAAAAGCTAACTGAAAATGTTCAGAGCAGCGGACTCCATTTCATTTCTCTTCTTTAATTTTTAAAATTTCTTATGATGTCATACTTTTAATAAATGCTTAATATTTTTCTCTCTTATTCCGCTCATTTAATTGTATTCAATTCATTGCAATTGTATGACAATCCAGCACTGTATGTCTGGATAAAATGATAAAACTCCTGTGATTTTATTTACGTATCATGCTAATAGAATTCCGTTCAGAAGTGAACTTCAACCTTTTCCTATGTAATTAATTATCTAAACGTTTAGCTGCTATTTTTTATGTCTCTTATATTCTTTTTGTGACTAAGGGAGCTTTAAAAAAACCTTTAAGACTGTTTTTTTTTTCTTACAAAGGTGTGTATATGACATATTAAGGCTCAAAAATTCGGAGATACAACTGAATTACGAGCTTGCTACGAGAAAAATTGTGCTTATACACACCATAAACCCTACACTTCTCTTTAAGAACAGCTTAGAAATTCACGTTTGGTAAAGGAGATAACGATTTAATTATTCATAAACACACGAACCAGTTGTTCTCCAGAATGCAGAAAAGGGCGCAATTGAATACATCAGTGAAATGATTGAAATGTATAAATACCACATGGAGGGAAAAAGCTGAACTCGGAGGTTTAGCTGAGCTCTTTAAGACATGGACTTTTCTACTAGAGCAATCCTATTTAATGATTCTCGTTAACATTCAGTACAGTACAACATTCCAATTTGGAATAAATCAAGTCAATTTTAGGACACTGAAACCAAGCTCTTTCAATTTTTCAGCAACTTCTTTAGGAAGTGGAGGTGATCGAAGAATTACTTTGTCGTCCGGATTTGATGAGGTCGATGAGTCATTAATGGCCGTTGTTGTCGTTTCTGGCTCGGATTGAGGAGTCGCAGCCGGTAGAACTTCGGTAGGTACGTACTCGTCCATTGGGATAGTTGAATCACCTAGTGGTCGAGCAGTAGTAGAAGATACGTCATCCTCTGCTCCTGGATAAGGTGGCGTCGATGAAGATGATGAGTCTTCAGCATCAATGTAGAGAGGAGGACCGTCTTTCTCCGGAGGGTAAGCTGTTACCGATGCAGGCGTCGTGCCCATTATTTCGACGACAACATCAGAAGTGGTTTTATCATCTGTAACCGATTTGAGTTTCTCGTCGATAGGACCCAATGTTGTTGACGGAATTTCATTGGGCAGTTCTTCTGCTTCAGTTGGATTACCAGCTGCCAGTTTTCTGTTAATATCTGAATCAGTTCCATCGTCACCGACAGACTTCATGGAAAACTCGTCCGTTTTTGGGGCATCCTCCTTCGCAATTTCAACGCCATGCTTGTCTTGATTACCACCTTCATTTTCCGGCGACCTTGCTAAAAATGTACCTGAAAATCTACTATCAAAGTTTGAGCCACCGAAACCACTTTGAATGGTAGTCGTTTCTTCCGTCGGGGACTGTACAGGATAATTAGCGTTTAAACTTCCCTCCCAGTTTGTGGGCGCAGTAGGATACGCATCCTGCGGTTCAGAAGAAGTTTTGACGTTATTCTGCGAATAAACTATTTCCTGGTCTCTGATAATTGGAGGCCTTCCATATGAACTACCACTGCTTCTAACTGGTGGAGCTGTCGCATATCCAGAAGATTGGTGCGAATAGTAAGGATTGTATGGATAACTGTAGTAACTACTGTGCTCGTTACTATTTACATTCCACCCGGAAGGTGCTTGATGAGGAGTCACATATCTTTGCTGATAGTAATTGTAGTAGGCTGGAGCGTGTTCGTAGCTGGTCTGTTGTTGGTATCCATACGGTCGCTGATATGAAACTTGATCGAATTCCCATTGCTGAAGATGATACGATGGCGAATTGAATTGTCGTTTGACCCTGGAATGTGTACGATTAATCAAGGTCACCATCATCACTCGTCACTATAAGCATGATTCTTCGCAGCAGAACATAAGTACACAAAACAAAGTATAGCAACAGTTACGAAAAAATATGCAAAAGGAGCTGAATTACCTCAAATTTTGAATTCCTGGAAGGAGGACAAAGAGGAGGAGTAGAAGAGTATGCATTTTGGCACGGCACGGTAACAACGTTTAACGTCGTGAAGAATCCGAGCGTAACCAGTTGCAGTCAGGGACACTGGCCGAAAAATGACCCATTTAAGGATGTGAGTCATCGACTAAATACCTCGCAGATCATCCGATATAATCACAAGTCACATGAGTTATTTGTGACTGTTGAGCGAACGCAGGAAATTCTTTCTTCGTGATGCTAACAGTTGATGGATGAATCATCAAATCATAAGCATACGAGAACAAAGCCGAACGATCAACAAACTGGCTGTTCGGAGAAAATCGTTTCGGAAGAGCTAAATGCTACCTTAACTCATCCTTGATTGGAGCACGTATCGTCAGCAAAAATAAACGTTTCCAAATGGAAAAAAAAACTCTCACATTTCTTTCTCGAACAGAATTTCTAAAACCTTTTAGCGACAAATAGTTGAAGGAACCAGATTCCTAATTTAAATTATTGTTTTGCTAACGTATTTACTGTTGTTCACCTAACGGACAGAAAGAGAAATTTGAGAACAGAAAACGTTTTTTTCTCTCTCTCAAAAGAGACGCTCACCTTGACGTAAAAAAATAGCAAGTTTTGCAGTTTTGCAGAGAAAAGGTCGATCAAGGGAATGATAAGGATAGCATTTATCTCCTCCACATTTTTCATGCTTGACAGGATTTGGAGCTCAACTAGTAAGAAGGATGGGAAGATCCATTGAACGCAAGGAACTGAATTGGAAATTTTAGGAACTTATTTCCGATATTTTGAACACATCTTACTTTTAAGCTCTCAATCATCTTAACTTCTCTGATAATGTACTGTAGGATATTTTTGAGTATATACATAACTTCTAGGTGATTTATTATTCTTCGTCCAGAAATCTTTTGAACAGTCTTCCTCAGAAAAAAAAAACAAGAATCCGCAAAGAAAGAACCTCTGCATTGCATAATTAATTTTCAAAAAAAAAAACAGATGATGATGGTCATCATCGTTTTATGATGCGCGAAACGAGAAAAAAATGTTCCTCAATACGTCGTACGAACTTTTCTTCACCTAGACCGACACTTCAGGAATAGAGCTTAGGTTCGGCGATACTAATGGATCTTATTAGAAATATAATCAGGTGCACAACAAATAAAAGGACTTATTGTTCCTATCCGAATCCCATAAGGGAAATTTCTTACCACTTATCAAATTATCGAATAATAACCTAAGCAGTAAGTTAATCTCAGACGCTCCTTGGATGCTTCTGGATTTTAATTAGGTCTTTGATTAAATGCATGTAATTATGTGCGTAACATAGCAAGCTTAAAAGCTTTCCGAGAATTGCCAACCAATCAGTGTTAGCTCCTCTCAGTGAATCCATTCATTCGATTCATCATTAGGTTTCCTTTTTTTGTTCAGAGAATTTCGAGCAACTGCGACTAATTCGTTTCGAAACTTGTGAAACCATGACGGAGTGGTTGAATGGTTTTTTAAAAGAAGTATTCTCTTTACAGAAAATCTTCTTTTTTTCTCTTTTCTTCTGTTTGGATCCAAGCAGTTTCCTATGATGCATGATTCGTTACCAGTAGCTAAGTTTTTTTTTAGTTTCCTTGCAACGTCCTCAAAAGCATGGTTAAGAGTTCAGTTGTAGGCGAAAATGTTAGCATTACGGTAATTTCTCTCTCGCGGACAAAATTTGAAAAATACGGTCGAGCGAAGCTTTAAGGACTACTACTAAATATACTTCATCAACACTCTTCTGTTATCGTATATTTTTTACTGCAGCGATAAACTTAAATTTCCTTCTTCTCCTCTTCTTAAATTCGTCATTCTGAGTAGAAATGGAAGGCAGGATTTTGACGAATTCTCTCAACTCTTCCCGAAATCAGGTCAATTCAGGTCATTCTCTCTTATATGGAATCTACATTGACTTACGTTTCTTTTGTTTCTCTTTCGTGATAAGAGATGAGACACGAAGGTTTGCGTGATAGAAAAAAATACAACGCCCACTTCTTTTAGCGAAGTCGATACGGTGGCCGGTATATAAGCCCACACGGTTCAAATCAGATCCACGTCATCATGATGATCTACACTTTTCTTCTTTGCGTCGGTGTTGTGTCAGCTGGTGTCGGAAGGTTAGTTACGAGTTTTGGGATTCGTTTATTTCAACGTCTTTTTTTCTATGAAATCGATGAACTGTCAAAAAATATTAAGGGAAGATCTTTGTTCATTTCTCTGGAAGAAGAAAAGTAAAACATTCAAATAACAATTGAAATAAATCCTGAGATGTATTACGTAGTGTCTGCATGCTTTTGTTTGTTCTCATAACATTATCGTTGGACTTTAAGGGGAATTCTAGAACTAGGTTACTACCTCCGAAAGATCGTTTCCCCTGAGGAAGTCTACTTCTCTTTCGTTTTCGTAAAGCGATTCTAGTAAAATTGCTCCAATTTTCAGATTCCGTCGTGGTGGTTACGGTCGCCCAGATATTCTACCTCCTCCACCTATTGACTCCGGATTACCACCTCAGGAAGAGACTCCGGTGTTCCCACCATCCGGAGGAGGTGGATATGGACGCCCCAACTATCCACCACCATTCCCACCATCGGGCGGCGGTAACTATGGCCGCCCCAATGATTTCACATCGGTTAACGTGTACGACAGACCTTCTGGAGGTGGATACGGTCGACCACATGGTGGATATGGAAGGGGAGGTTTTGGAGGTGGTGGCTTTGGCGATTCTGACGGAGGTTTTGGCGGTGGCGGCTCATTCAACGGACCATTCGGCGGCGGCAAGTAGAAAATTTCAAGCTATACGTTCGATACGGGTACTCGGTCATTTTTCCAATAAAACGTTGGAACTTTCTATGTGTACTTATCGATTTTTATTCATGCTATCAAACGAGGTTTAGTTAAGAAATTAAGCTCTACATGGGATACTATCAAAAAAAAATTAGTTTCAAATAATTGATGTTAACTAAACTCATCGCGATTCCAAAAGAAAAAAAATAAGGACACAGAGAGGTTCACTGAATAGCTGTGGTTTTCATACTCTCGTTTTTCTACGCGATAACTTGAAACTGCTTTTCTCTCTTAATTTGTTATATGTGACGGTTTTTTTTACGCAGTTTTGTTACAAAATGACAGGAGCGAAAGCAAGTTGTCAATAACATTACAGTAGATTTGTTTCAAGGTCTAAAGACGATCGTTCAGGCTGCAACCTTGGTCTGTGTTCATTCTAAAAGGTTCGATTCCTTGAAAGTACAAAGCGCTGAGAGAATACGAGAAATCTCTCACTATCCTTTCCAAGTTTCCCAAATTTTGTCAAAAGAAACTTTTTTTTTAACTTATTCTTTTTGGGAGAAAGGGCAAAAATGTAAAATGACGCGTGCATTATGACGTTTGCCTAGTGCGTTTCCTTCTTAGATTTCACAAAAAGTTCCAGAAAATCCATGCATACATACTCGACGTCATAATTCACTCGACGCGAGCACACTTCTTCCAGAGCCGGAAACGAGTCGATGAAAAATTGTTTTCACAATTAATCGTCAAGAAAGCTCCTTCGCACGATCAACACAACAATTTTCGAGTTGTAGTGAAAATTAAGATCTATATCACAGGTTTGTAGGCTCCTTTGAAATATCTCAGCGAAGAGGGATAAAAAATTAATCGAATATCAGGATTGGTGTCGAATACGAGTTGCTGTACATACTTACGGTAGAGGAGAAAACAAGATGTGAGATTTTCCACGATTCTCCAAAAATTATATTTACTAATAATCTACGCAAAAATGGAATTAAAATTGCGGAAATTTGTACATTTCAGCAGTGCTTTTCTATTCGCTATCCTAGAAGAATTAAAGAATTCGCAAACAATCCTAATCCAAAAAAATGAACTAATAAATGAACTAAATGTTCTGGTATTTCATAGATTTTGTCTTGCAATGAATTCTAACACAACCCAGCTGTTTTTCAAGACACAAGAATGGCCATTTCGTTTGGAATTAGCTTCTGAATAGTGTTCTTAGGAAAAGATACTATGAGAAGGAGAAATTTCATTTAAGGGAGAAGACGAATCCGCAGGAGTACGAATCTATGCACAATACAGTGAGATCTGCAATAATACTATCCAAATGGCTGCCGAGAGAAGAAAAAAACGATATGAATACAATTTTTTCATAACCGAGGAAAAGATTTTTCCATAAAGTATTATTCTTAAGCCTTCGAAAGTCCAAGTTATGTACGGAATTTTTTAAAATTTATTTATTTCACGGGATTTTCTCAACGGTTGACTGGCAAAGTGTTTTCAGCGGTGTGTTTATATTTAGGGATATTTCCTTTCAAAAGATTCCAAAACTTCAAAAAAAACGGGTTGGATACAACACCTTAAAAAAGGGTTACGTATTAAAATGATATTTAATTTTGTGTGACTGCATTAAACTACCAAAACCATAAAGGATGCCAATAGGGTCATTAAAATATCCATTAAAAGAACGAGAAACTAATTTACACTATTGCAAATGCAAGAAATAGTGGCATTCTCTTTGTCGACATAGTGAGTGTGAAAAACTGAAATGCCACTACAATGTAAGGCATTCATTCCTTCAATTTTAATGGATTTTACTTCGTTCAATCTACCTTTTGTAAATCGGCCCTTGTTTGATCGTATTCTGGAGGAACTTCTAAAGGATTACTTGATCTATTCTAATTTTACGGCTTAGATCAACGTGGACACACTGTCTTATTACAAATAGTTTGGAACGGTCAAGAAATCGCCTTCCACACTTATTATTAGGATATTGTCTGAAAATTATAATTTAATTTGAAGTCAAATTCATTTAATTTATTTGCTGTTCAAAATCAGCTCCCTAATTTCATAGACCATTCAAGTTCTGGATTAGGGAGTTGACATTTTCAAGCTATGTCAGGAATAGGATGAAACGCGGACCAAAAAAATCTAATAATTGCATGGTAAATGGATCGGAATAGAACTCAGCGAATAAATTTTTCATGAGTCCTGCATTAAGCATTCGTTACACAGCAACTGCGTTCTCGAATTCAGGAGAAGCAGCAGAGTAATTTATTGTTTATATGTTCCACTTTCTGGAAGTAGACCATTGTGAGAACTCCATAAGATAATGGTTCATATATGCACTCTTAAAATTCCTTCGGATTTCCACTTCATCCGGATTCTACTTAGGACTCCTTCTACATTTAGGAACACGAATTTGGATAATCAGGTGCTAGAACAAATTCTCTTATTAGGCTTATTTCATTCGTTGCGTTGCCTGATTGAAATGAGAGGACGTGAAACGGGAAGAATCCGAAACGTTATTGCATTGTTCCATGCTGTGGAGGTCCTGGGTTATCTAAGAGGCTTGTACTGTTTCTAAGTAACTCAGCATCTTGGATGACCCGGCGTAAAGTTTCGGATTACAATACCTCAATGATATCGGTATGACCTACAGGTAGATCACGGAATCTCTGTCTCGCCACCCCCTGTTTTGGACCACCGCCGCGTTATCGATTTGCTTTCACGCTGATACGTCTGTCAAATTTTTGTTGTATTTAGTTTCCTTTTGTACTTTGGCTTAGTACAGTAATTGTTTTTCATGGTTTTTCTCCTACATTGATTCCTTGATTTTCTCCTCATTATCACAGTTATTCATCAAAGCAAGCTTTGCATACTTTGGTTTTTGTCTATTCTGTGTCCTCCTTGATGTCAAACGGCAAAGAAATGGGAAGATTTTTTCTAACTCTTGCAACCCTCATGCATTTAAATATACTTAAAAAGATTTTTTGGCTTATTTTTTTCCCAATTTTGCCTATCTACAAATGTCTGACTAGACTACAATTGAGACTACAGACTTCTCAAGTGATATGCTTTTCAATTCAGTTCTTTTTGTATTCTTGAACATTTTGACGTTTAGTTATGGAAAAATTGACGGAATTTGTTGAAGCTGTCATCACATCGTGCTTGTATATGTTTAGACCACGAAAATCTCATCATTTCAAGCCTTTTTGCTCAGCTTAGAAGTCATTTTTTGTTTTTTTTTTGTTCTTTCCTGTTTAGTGGGTGAATTTTAAAAAATTACTCGTGCAAACCTAATGGTATATTCCACAGAAGTACGTTAATGAGCCACTATTGAAATTATTCTTTGAAATAATATCCATAAGATATAGTGCAGCAAGTACTGCTAATGGTTTGCGCCAGACGTAGAGAAATTCCACGGATCATTAGATCAAGACATTTTTGTAGGCTTGATAACGACCGTATTCTATGAATGAGTAATTAAGCAATTGAGGTTGACATGAATAGACGTGATTGTGCTTGCATTTGTATTTTTTATTGTTTTGAATACGATTTTTAATGTATTCTTCTCTTTTATTATCCGTGTATTTAGTACATTTTATCGAGTAAGTGCAAAATTTCCTGCAAACCTTTGGCGCAAAATGGAAATGATAAGTGATAGCTCCGGAAAAATGTGGTGAATCTTGTCCAATCGAAGTAATCAGGTTGGTTTCCATTTGTTTTTTTTTATTTGTGGAGTTTTTCACGAGTAAAAAGATCGAAATTATCTATTTCCCTGCTATTCTCATATTGATAAATAAATAATCAATATTAATTATAAATAATAATAGCTAAAATTCTGTAAATGTAAGGGAAATTCATGTGTTCTATGTGAGCGATTGTACATCATTTTTGACTCAATTGCAGTACTAATCGAAATAAATTGCAATATAGAATCCATACAATCATAGTTGATTTATGCATGCGCGGCGCTAACTCTGATATTCAGTGAATTTTTTGGTTTCCCTCCCAACGTTATTCTCTTCGCTAACGCTGTTTATTGACATTTATGATGAAGGAAAAAGTGGGAGATTGCCATAATTGTCCTACATCCTTCATCGAACAAGCTGCTCTTATGTCTTCTCTGCTATCGAATACTTTTCTGGATACTTATCCCACATTGTGAATTACTTATAATTCATTGCAGTATAAGTCGCGACATAAAATCATTTCTCTCTCTCTATCTCTGAGCTTTCCTCAACCAAAATTTGTAGCAGTTTCCAGTATTGGTTTGATAAAACTTTTTTTGAAGGTAAATCGGAGAGATTTTATTTATCGATGAAAATTTATTAAGCCTTTTAGTAAAGAACTGGAGCCAAATTCTAGCTTCACAGTTGTAGCCGTGCTTTAACAAATTATGGGAACTCGAAAATCCTGGAATCATCCGACAAAGCATTAATATAATGCGAGTCCATCCGCTGTATTGCTAAGATTATTGCCGGGAAGCAACTTACGTTGAGGTGCTTCCTGAACACTCAGCTCGGCTAGCATTTAATCAACATACAGTACTCGAGTTCACTAACACATGCTACTTTCCTATATACTCTTTTTTTATTCTGTTACATTGTTTTAAAGCAATTCCCTATTCGAAGAAGGTTCTTGAAATTGATTTTATTTTGGGATAGACATTTTTTCGGCAGTAGAAAACCTTTTGAACTCTGAAGAGTGTGGGAAATGAAGCCCTTTGCAGAACCAAGCAATAAATTCTTCCAAGAAATCTTTGATGACATTTAAAACCAATAAGATTGGAGACCTTTGCAGGAATAAACGAGTTTCAACGAAACATAGCAAAGAGATTTATTGCTTTCTTATGAGTCTCAGTTTTTAATCAATCATTGGGAATAACATCTTTCACTTACTGCTGAAAGATATAAACTCTTCTTTTATTATTCGTATAAAAACTCGTTTAAAAATTGTTTTCACCTTAAATTCCTGGATATTGAATATGGTTAAGGCGCAGACTAATGGGCAACACTGATCTATTTGAATTTCTAATTGTGCCAATAGCGTATTCTCGTGGTGAGGTATTTTTCCGAGTAAACAAGGTGGTGAGTGTTCTCGTACGTGCTACGCAGGTGTGACATCTTTTCGTTGATTTATAAATTATTCTCGTTAAAGATCTTTAGAAAAGAGTACTATAACATGCGATATATACATATATGTAATCCCGCATGACCGCGTATTCCTGGATTTCTTGCGCTAAAAATTGCATGACAAATTGTAAAAGATTAATATTACGCAGATTTATTATTTAACTCTGTAAAACCACTCCAGTTAATGTGATTTTCTAGAATGAAAAAACCTTAAATTCGTTTTTTTTTTCAACATTTTATTAAGTACAAAGCGACAGGAGACATTGCTGTAAGATCTTCAGAATCTGTTGACTTTTCGGATGTGGACCATTTTTGCTACTATGTGTTATTCCTAGAAGTGGTCTCGGTCTACGAGCAAGTTTTGTTTCCCCTTTCCATCTTTCATTGAGAACACGCTTTTTAGTACTTGAAATGCAAAGTTCCAATAATTTTTTTCCAGACAAGAAGGGAATAGTTATCTTCCTTAAGTCAGTTAATTTCCAGTCAAACTCTTTCAGATAGGTTGCTCCTTAATGGGAAATCTGAAGCCATTAATGATTATTTGAAATGGTATCGTAAAGTTTTGGTTGTTAACAAAAATTGTCTTCGTGATCCAGCACGAAATTTATGCTATATATTTGCTGGATTTTGTGCACATTTCCATGTATTCCCAATATGTAATATCTGTTTCAAGCGATGAAATATGTAGAAAAAAGTTCTCTTCAGAACTACAAATCTGAAAACAGCAGTTGATTTTTCTCACGCTCAAATTCAAGCAAAATGGATGTATACACGCATCCATATTCATGTGTGGGAAGGTGTCCAGATATAGCTAAAAAAAGTCCCAGATTTTTCCGCGGACTAATTGAAAGACATCCCCAGCCTTGTGTTACTCACCTGCATTATTCAGCACACTTGAATTTATCATCAACCCTTGACCTACCTTTTCTGGGGATTCTGCGGACATATTTTACTTAAAGTTACTATCCTGGAGATCTTCCGTGTGCTCTTTCACTTGTCATATCGGATAAATTTGTCACGTATACAGACCTTTTTGATTGTTGATCAGGAATTATGTATCATAGGCCAATCAGATCTAGAAATTTCACCTCGTCCTCCTGCTTATTTTAAGGTAATTTTCCGCAAATAAAGAGTAATTCCGAGCGAGCGAATGGTGGGAATCGTAGTCGCGATTTACGCGAGCCACCTTCATCCAACGGGAGGATGTGGTGCGGTCGGTAAGAAGTTTGGCTGTGACTGCACGGTCGACCGATGGCTCAAAGCCGATCTAATGCCATCAATCACCTTCATCCTTCCAGGGAGAATAAATTGGTGATAGATTTGTCTGGGAGTATGGAAGCACCGTCGCGGATTCGCCCCCGCATGTCATTGTAAGGCTGCACGCGCGTTCATAAGCCTCAAGGGATTCTGAATTGAAGTTGAACAAGGAGGTGCATACTCAGAGGGACTGATCAACGCCGTGTACTTTATCCTTTATCCTTTATCCCTTAAATCAGCTTTTGCGCGCTACACGTTGCCAAAATGGGATTCATAATGTCAAATTTAATAATAATGTAATATCTTAGTTTATTCTGCGCGTAAACTTCGTGTTTTTTTTTTTGATTTTTATTATGTGACTCCTCGTGTGGAACTACACGGAAAATAGGTATTCAGAAGCGAACTAAGTGAAAAAAATAATGTACAAAATAGAAAGCATGTTGTTTTTTATGGAGGGGATCTTTTCATAAATGCTGATGAATTACTTATTAAACTGCTTAAAGAAGAGGACGTTAAAATTAGGCTGTTTACATTTTTCAGATTCTTCAAACCTCCATTGCTTGAGGAAGTTGAAAATATTTATCATTCACGTGAATCTCATCATAACTCTTCCACTACCAGGCAAAAGAAAGGATGATTCTACTTTAATTAAATAAATTGGGCGCTGTTTGTTATGACGGGAATTATGACAGTCTCAAAAGGAAGATAATTTCATTTCTTTGTTGATATAAGTCATCAAAATGTCAATATAACAGGACTGAGATGTTCTGTAAGGAAAAAACGTCGCTTACTGTGCTCTACAGCCATCATTCAAATGTATTTAAAATAGTTTAAAGAACAACAATCATGTTTTATAGCTTAGAAATCAAAAATATTACAACTTTATCACCTCTCAGACCTTTAATTGATGTGCTGGATCTCTTTTGTGGAAGTCTAACCATCATACCTGCATAATTTACATAGGAGTTGGCCACATTTGAAATGCCCCCGTATTTTTATTTTTGCTGTAGTTATAGTTAATTAAATTTTTATCAACCAAAAAATACCAGTATTTTGGCGATTTTTTGTTTCTTGTGCACGTTCCAAGTTCTATGTACTTCCAATCACTTCACCGTTGTAAATCAAATTTTCAATCCAAAAATAAAAAAAAAATGAAAAATAAAAAATCAAAATGTTCCAGAAAACGAGCGTATTTTTCTTAAAAAAAATAGGTTTGTGCTATAAAAAATTAGTTGCATCAAATTACCTTCTGTATTGGCTT
The DNA here is from genome assembly GCF_031761385.1 of Necator americanus. NCBI lineage: Eukaryota > Metazoa > Nematoda > Chromadorea > Rhabditida > Ancylostomatidae > Necator > Necator americanus. Next base: position 31,587,535 of record NC_087376.1, read on the forward strand.
GTTTCGTTAGTGGTGGCGTTTGCAAAAATCTCGGATACCATAAAAGGAAACTTCGTTGTGTCTTTTCCATGAAACAAGCAGATGAGGGAAGCGAACCTACAAATCCAGATGAATCGAGAACACCAGACTGATTAGTTTAATCAGCGAAACAACTATTTTTACGTTGCTGAAGAAAAATCACATAAATTAGATTATTGAGGAAATTTTGCTGGAAAAGGAGTCTATGGATCCGTAGAAGACAGCGAATTCACTTCACGCTTTCATTACCTCATTCATACTGGTGTAAAGAGTTGTTTCGTCGTCTAAATTGACTGTCTGATGACAGAATTCTGTCTGATGCTCCTTTTGCACCTCATTTCTGAAGTGAAGTGGGTTTTCTGTTTTCGTCTTCAAATTACATACTTCGCTACTGTAGAGAACCAAACATAAAAAATTTTACAAAATGCTGAGTTGACATTAAGATAAAAGGTCTAAATATAAATAGGAAATTTTCGAATTTTTATATGACAATAAAAACAATTGAGAACTGATTAAAAGAGATGTCTATACAAATAATATAATAATATTAATTAAATAGGTCAATGTAAAAAAATATAATAAATAATATGCCTAGAACCTCTTGAGTGTTTCATCCAGATTGTTTCCTGCCTTATTAAACGCCTTATTAAACGATATTTTGGATTGCAAATGTCCGGATTCATGTTAGCATGAAATAAAAAAACAATTATAGTGTTTCAATCAGGCATCTTCGTTTCAACGTTGGTCTTTCTCTCTTTTTTCTCTCTTTTTTTTTCTCTTTTACGTGCATGCCTCGTGCATTTCATTGTATTTCTTTATCGAATAATTGACATTAGAATTCTCTGGGAAGCACGAAGAAGCTTAATATATAAGTGGGTCAATAGACAATGATATTAGTTCCGAATCAATTTATCCCCCTTCTCAAATTGTGACTACGTGGATAATTGAATCCATATTCATCCATAGGATTACTGGATGGAGCACCATGGGCTGCTATGGCTAGGTATGAACCTATAACTTTTCGAACAGACATTCAAATTTTGCCTCGTTCCAATGGTACTCTTGTGATTCTTGATTAGGTTTCGTTTCTCCCTCGTAGAGTGTTGAAGTAACTGGATGAGAAAAAGTACTCTATAAGGTATTTTTTCCAGTGATTATTGTAAAATTTAGCTGTGTAGTGATCTCGCAGAAGTACATCAACCTCAGATTACTCCTCTCTTAAATTTGATGAGTTTCTGTAGCTGTCCGCTTAGGAATGGACCCGTGATGGCGGAGACAGCGCCGCTACTCGTGAGGTACATTTACGTCTCTTGATCCTCATTTGTTCACTACAACACTCCGAGAACAAAAGTAAGCAGAAGAGAAGAGCAGGTGTTATTTCAAGGTCAACAAGTTGATAAATCTTTCCCGTAGAATGGCTTGGATCCGAAAAAGCCTGGAGATTGTTTCGGCAATGTCTTTCTCCTTCAGTATTGTACTCAAAGGATGCTTCTTCCTGAACATCGTAGAAATCTTCTCTATTATGCAGTGAATCTCGGGATATGCTTAAAAAGCATGTACCCTCATCATCCTTTACCCACTTCTTTTTTCTTGGGAACTGCTTGTATTTCTCATTACATGCTCCAAACATCAACTGTTTGATGGTAGTGAAAGATAATTGCTCTAATGTTGTACATATACGCATGTGATGAAGTTACAAGCTAGTATCTTCAGCTTTCTAAAATTAAACTCTAGAAACTAAGCCCTTAAATAATCCATAAAATTGGGAAATGCTTCGAAAATTAGAAGTTAGAGAAGTTTTATGAAAGTATAGGGCTGGTTCGCTTGCTTAGTTTTCGTTACATGTACAAATTTTGGAGAGATAAGCAACGTTTTTCTGTTACATAAACTCCTGGAAGGATAAGTAAACTGGCTAGGAATGATTTTTACTAACTTGCATACTTTTGGGAGCATGATTCCCGAAAATCTGCATCCGTGATGCTGAAGAATACCCATCGTTTTGATTCTATACCACTAAGTTGGGTGAATACGCTCACCGTTTTTGTACAAATCCATCTTTACATATTATTATCCTCGATTCTGTCTGTTATTCGCACCTGTTCAACAGAGGTTTTTTTATGAGATAAGTCAGAAAAGGAGAATGGCTTCAGAATGTGGGAAAAAAATACTGGAAATGCAGCTCAAATTACATGGAGTTAGGCGTTGCCCTTAGAGGGTATATACTCGCCGTGTCGTTTCTTCAACGTTATTGTCATCCACACGTCGTCAGTTGAATAAGTTATGAAGGTAGTTTCTGCAAAACGTTATCCTGCATCTGTCTCTTTCACGGACAACTGTTAAGGATTTCTTATGTGGAAAAATATGTAGAAATTTTTATGAATAGATGACAAATTGCAGAACCATTCTCCAAGTATTTTAGCGACGTGTGCAGTAGAAGAATTAATTTCACACATTCATATGAATTCGTCATTAAGCTAACCAAATAAAAGTTAGAAGAGAATCCAAACAAAGTGCTGCGTTGACTTTCGGAAGCCGAACAAATGTTATACTATGCTAAAATAACTATGTACAAGTTCTTTTTAAAACTTTATAACTTTTGAATTTAGCCTGAATAAGAATAATTTTAATAGTTTGTACAGATTTGAAACATTCCAGGGTCATAGGTGATTTCTATAATGTCTATGTTTCTATACTCCTCATTTTCGTTCTAATTCTCATTCTAACTTCTAATCCACCAGAATGTGTCCTGAATCATTATCATTATCATTGACTAGCACTGCAGTTTTATAATAAATCTTATTCTCTGAATTTAAGAAAGTAGATCATTCAAAAAAGTTTTTAAAAAAAACCAAGACATAGAGAACTTTAAGGAAACTCCGTTTTATAGTTAGAATTGAAATTCTTTCAAAAATTGGTCAACACCATGTTTGAATAAATTAATAATCTGCAAGATTTCGGATCAACGAATGAATACGTCTCTCGTTCTAGCTCAACTAAATGGCTTCTCACTGTTTTTTGTTTGCTTTTTTTTTCTTCCACTCTTCATTTGCTGTTACGCTATCCGCACATTTTTTTCAAAAGAAAGTGCTATAGAGACAACGTTGCTCGACATTCTCTTTTATGAATTCGCACAGAACCACGACGTTATTCATAGTCTTCATTTCAATGTTAATAATGTTATATATTATTATCATAATGTTTTAAATGGTGCAAATAAACACCCGAAATTACGGTATAAGGGATGCTTGTCGAATTAATCATCGTTGAATTTTAAGCTGTTATAAGTTATGTATAATAACGAAATTTTCGAAAGCTATTATTACTATCTACATCTATATATAATATATCTAGATAGATAATAATAATATATCTATTATTATTATCTATTTATGAACATAAATAACGTATATTTTAGCAACTATGGAAGAGTTATTTTATGTTATTCCAATAGGATAGTTGCGAACTTTTGTTTATATTTGGTTAAAAAAACTTCTGTAAGCGAGTATTTACAAATACCTATATTACTATCTAAACAACCAGCTAGCTAGCTGATATGTAGTTGAGACGTAAAAAAGCAAGGATTAGCCCGAGACGTACGAACTATGCTTAGGCCTGGATAATGTATTCGGATCCTACTTTTAAATCCTAATTATTCAAAAATTCGGTCAGTCGAATGCGGCGCCGTATTCGATTTCATTGAAATATCGGACTCGATCATAGTGCCTGAGTAATTGAATCCTCACATGTATCCAGAAATAAAATTCGGATCAGAAAAATAAATTGACATATTCACTAACAGGTTTGCGATGCCTGTATTGAATCCGTGAGTGTGGAAAAATGTGGCAAAAAGTTTCACGGTTTTTTTTTTATTGAGAATTATTACGTAATACGCGATGTACGTGTTTGAGCAACCTCTTATTTATGGAGAAAGGCATGAAGGAAAGGGGGCTCAATTTTTGTAAATTTTGAGTAAAAATACCCTCTACTCCTGTACGCATTTTATTAAGCGTAATTTATGAAATCAGGCGTCTTTTCATCTGCTTTTCACTATCCTTTTGTAGTATTCTTTCATCTGTTGTTCCCTCAGATACAATTTTTCCAATTCTATTTTTCAGAAAAAAAAGAACATTTGAGGGTAACAAGAATGTTACGTTGCTAAAAGCCAAACTTCATTTTGAATCATTCTTGCAAAAAAACATGAAGTCATTTCAACAATTACTTGAACGCGAATATGCCCGAGAATCCAGTTATTCAACAAAGTGAATATACGTGAAAAAAAAGTTTCAATTTTCTTTTTCAGTATATACAATATTGAGCTTTCCCTATTCCCTGCTCTCATTTCATTTATTTTTCGTTTTTTTTTCACATGAGCAAAGTCTATTACATACGAAGAAACATGATTGGATCTGTTGCAAAATAAAAAGTGTGTTGTTCCAATAAAATCTGAACTAATTCCCGAAGATTTTTCTTATTTTCCCACCGATGCGCATGCGGCTATAAATTCAATTCTCGAAAAAAACAGGAAATGAGGAGTTCCTGGACAATTGCTGACCTTCAAAACTTTAGCCTTTTTTGCTTCGAACTTACAACAATCACCTACAAATTTTTGTTTTTGACTTCCACTCAGTTTCTCTCCTAAAAAGTTCCGTCAAGTTTCTGCAAAATAGAAACTGTTGTTAAGCTATTGCCAGCGTATGAAAATGTACAGCAGTTCTTATTCTCGGATTGTCTATTTCTGTGAGATGTGCAGTAGTTCTTTTTCTAGGATTGTCTATTTCTGTGAGATGTGCAGTAAAATGAAGGAAAGGCGAGATGCCTATTTTCGGCTATATATGTTGTCAAAAAAGTTTGAAATCTACTGGGAAGGTCATGTTAAGCAACACAAAATTCGATTCAGTATACGTGTGAATTCTGAGGATAAGAAAAAATCACCTTGAAAACAAAATGACATGGACTTTCCCACTTTATTTTATGTTTTGAGTAAAAGATAATCAATAGAAATTTTCATACTTGAACGGCATTTCGTCGACTTTTCCCTCCAACGAATGAAATGCCACTGATAATACGATTTCTATGTCGGAACAGTTTGACTATTTGCACAATAAAAAGATATTTTTACGTAGAAAGTTAAATTTCTCCTTTAACGGACCTAGTGAGCTGGCTGGTTCGTACCAGTGTTATATGCCCGATATTTTATGATTCACATTTTTCTTCTCTGATAAACGCAGCTTTGAGCTGTCACGCTTCCATTTTCATAAAAGCCTTTTGTTTTGTAGAATCAGCATACGAAACACTAACTTAACATTCGATTCTGTTTCGTTCTTCGTTAAAAATCTGGATATTCACTGTTGAAAGCGACATTTCTTCATTGCTATTTTAGCTACATTTTCGGGACAGTTCCACTTACATTAGGAATACCGTCTGTAGTCGAGTAGAAGAACACAAACTAGGAACACTTGGGGTTTGGACGGATATGATTATTTATATTGCGGATAATTGAACACCTACATTGGAACATCTTTTTATTGAATTTTTTTTAAACCAAATTCTACCAGTGAATTGGTTGCACTTCTCTGCATTGTATTTCTCCCTAATGTGACTTGTAATCCGATATGAACTTTAGAGTCAATGCTGATGCTTCTTCCTCCTCACTCCTGAGAAGCGTATTCCAAAAACATTCCCATTCCCTCCCTCTCATCCACCCCCACTTCCATTTCCTACGCCGAATGGATTTCTTGCGTTTTGTGATGGAAGATGTGCTGGCGCTGTACTTACCTCCGGCACAAAGGAGAAAATGAATGTGAAGCCCGATAACAAGGCTCCAAATCTATGGAAAGCGTCAACGTTCTCTGTTAGCCTTTCTTCTAATCACAATGGACTTTAACGCACATTAGATAAAGCATTAAAGGATTTAAGATCTAGGAAGGGGATGGATTCAATGTGCGATATATAAATGAGTTTATGTTCATATTTTGTCCGCTTGTTCGTCTCAGTACTTTTTTTATCGGAAATGTTTTGTTAAGCATTTGGTTCTGATGTATATATTTCTCAGCAGTCACATTTTTCATTTTTCTCTCAACTCTTAAAGCTGACAACAAATTGCTCTTTTTGTTTAAGAGGCGTTCCCATGGTTTTTTTTCAGTTCTTTGTCGTAACAGTTTTCGTTTCTAGAGAACTAATGCAGATCTGTGTTATTTTCACTTGAAGCCTGCATATGTTATTATATATATATATATATATATATATCTACATGTATAGTTGAGCAGTATGCAGTGTTTGGGATGTCACGCCTCATGCGCAAATTTGCGAGGTTTTCTGAGTTTTTTTTTTCGCCCACAAAGAAAAGTCTTTCAGTAGACACACGGTTACATCACTTTTTGACGACTTCGGATTTTCGCTTTCCAGCTCTGTCTGCAACCCTTTCACTTTTAAGAATACTTATTCTGCTGCTCATACTCACTCTCTACTCACATACAACTGTGAGGAGTCAGCTCAACGCTGACAACAATTCCGAAGATTTAAATGAGATTTAGCACATTTCCCTTGACTTTGTGTGAGTTTCAAGAAACGTGTACACGCTGATTTGTTGACTGACTCTCTTAATAAGTAATAAACCAAAGTGTATAGATGTTAAAGAACAGTGAATATAATGTGAAGCTTATAAATGAGCTCATCCTTGACTCGTTTTCTAGGAATAACAATCGCCGTTTTATCACAGTGATATGTAGCTCGTGTTATGTACGTAGCACGTCGTAGTGTTTCTTCATGTCACCTATTTTCTCATTCATTGCGAATATTCAAGCTAAACTGGGTAACTCGAGTAACTGCTTACTTGCATTGGATCGAGAGAGAACTTACGATGTTCCATCACTAGGATTCGCTTTCTGTTAAACCTCATTCGCCTTCGGAGGGCTCGCTCTTTCATGCGCAACCGTCAACAGATGAGATGGCGATGACGTTCGTGCGTCGATACTCTCCATTTGTGTACGGAGCGTAGAAAGAAGAGTACGTTCACGATGGGAATATCCCGTGATGGTGGATGAGTAAGCTAAGTGCATATAACTGTTTTCGTTAAAGAAGGACGCAATCATTTTCCCATCTTCATAAGAGAAATTTCAAATGAGTCCGTAAGGTCTGGTCCATTCCAGTAACTTGAATGTGAAGTCTCGCATCAAACTCTTCCCTTTTTTTCAGTACTGAGTCAAAAATGTATGTCGTATATATGTAGTGTGTCACGGATGTTTCTTGAGCTATTTTTGGGTGATTTTCAGTAAAACCACACGGTTAAGCATCCTCTCCTCTTTCAAGCCTCATTTGTTCACTTCTTTCTTCATGTCACACCCACAGATTTGGTTTCACGTGCACTTCTCTGTTTAGCTCATCCATTATGATTGAAGAAGCGGATATCCAGAGAAGAAAAAAAAAACGCTTTTGATCCTTTCATGGTTGGAAATAATGCGGGTGCCCTTTCATGGAGTTTATGCGTACTAAATTGTTGACTTGCGGAAATCCACGTCTGGACCTCTTCATTCTCAAAACTCTTTTATAGTAGTGTTTTCATGGACATTTCATTTCAAGTGTACGTGTCCGTCAAACTCCATCCCCTTGTTCGTCCTTTTTCTTTACTTCAATTCATAACAGTCAAAGCACCCTCTTGCATATTCTATTGAGAGGAGAATATCAGCGGCACAAAGCTCCATAGCTAGCTTCATTTTCATACATATTCAAGGATTTTTAATACTACCTTCTAATAGTATATAGTAACAGTAATAGTATAGTTAATAGTACCTTTAAATAGTATATTTCATGCTATAAAACACGTATTTGGTGACATATAATATTGTTTTAAAATTATTTTAAGAGTCATCTCTCCACTACAAAAGCACCTAAAAATTTCCTTTGAAGAACCATTTCAAAAAAAAGAAGCTGTTGTTTTCATCTCATTGTACATTATATTGAAAGTGTTCACTAAATTTGACGCAGTGAAAATTTGTTAGTGGTCCCTTCCTTTGCTATCCTTCGCAAAACAACTTTTTTTTCTCTTGCTGTTATATCTTGACGGATTTTGTTGAATTTCTACTTTAGAACGAATCCTGTTCGAAACCAAATTAGCAGACTCTAGTTTCGTTTTTCTTGTCGACCGTACTTCTTAATGTACCTGGCTGTAGAAAAACTTGAACATGGCCACACTGCTTCATCTCTATCTTCTTAATTTTTTTGTTATATTTTTTCTTTCCCTTGCATGCACATTTTGATATTGTTAGGAGCTGCTCTTTTTCTCTTTCTTCCTGATCTAAGCATTGTTTTCTAGCGATTTAAACAAATATGAGTAGATAAATTAGAAATATTTCATTAAATAATAAACTAAATAATAGCAACAGTAAAAATGTATTTGTTTCGAAGAAAGCGAGGGTTCCAGGGAAACACCGAAGTTGAATGATTAATTCAATTAGACATTAAGAGGGAGAAGTTCACACGCTTACACTTTATAAGGTGATTTCCTTTGTATTACTTTTTTCTGCTCTTCGTTTCTGTGTTCGGCGACCCAAGTGATAATCACTAAAATGCTCAGACAAAAAAATTTCCGTTCACTCTAATGATGTGCTCATTAAAAAATATCAGTATAATATAAATATCTATCGGAATGTCTTTGATTTTAGAGCTCAAATTTACTAGAAGAGTGAGGCAAATGAGAATGACTTTTGAATTTCTAAGTATTATCCTTTTTTGGCATGAATGTGGCGCAGTTGGTACGACGAGCAACTGTGAGTCAGCGATCGTTGGTTCGAAACCGCTGAATTGCCAACAATGGGTTTCAACACGTCGGGGTCGATAAATTGGTACCAGACTTATCTAAGAGGACAAAAACATTGACTTTACACTTCAACTCACCTTGCAAGTCAAATAGAACGCGTAGGAGAATCCGGGAAGAGACTGATCAATGCCGTTGACTTTATTTTTTTTATTCTCTCCTTTTTTAAATCCACATCATGACGTGAAATGATTACTTATTTCAAAATATCAAAATCTGGAAGAACTAACTTTTATTCAGAAAACATTAAACGTTTACTCTCCGTTTTAACTGTAAACATATGAGAATGATACGTACCAATTTATGAACGAGGGCGAGGGCAGTACGATAATTTCAGCTTCCTTTTTTTCCTTTTTACTGTTTTCTTGTTTTTCCTCGGAGAAGAAAGAGTGATGTTTTAGCACGTTTTGTGTGCAAAAACTACTATTTTTAATGATTTCAGTTATTTACTAGAGTATTTCTGAGACAAACAATTGGGTAGCGCAAAACGATTGTTGTTAAGCGAACGAGTTCTCGCTATTATCCTCAAGAAGGTGTCCAGAAAGGAACACATGATGCTAAAGACCACTGCTTTGACTCACGAGAATTGTTTATTTTCAATAATTGTTTAATAATTTTAGTAATCAATTTTAGCAGTTCAATATGACTACCAGTATGCTTCCGAAGATGCAAACATAGTTTTTTTTTAATTTTTACGTGGTTATGAGCTCGAAAACATGTATGAAAGCAGTTGCGATTAGAAAATAACAGAAGTTGCGCGTTTGTTTTCTAATCCATAGGGTTATCTTATTACCTGGCCGTTGTCATTCGCAAAATTCTTAAATACTCAAGAGTGGTCTTTAAAGCTTTTCTTTTTTGTATTGGTACCACAAATTTCGTAATATTTTTAAATGAAAAGATTTTCTGAGATCGAGAAGGAAGTGAATGGATAATGAATAGGAAATAATAATATAATAATGAATTTATGAATAAAAAGTTGGTCACAATAGGATTTTTCCTCCTTTTTCCTGAGTTAGCGATATATATGCATCACATGGAAATTCCCAAAAATCGCAATTTTCGATTACATTCGATAAGTTGTTGAAGCGTTAATAATTCGGGTGAATGAGTTCCCCTATTAGAAATCTAAATTTGTACTACACTAGACGTCCTGATTTTGTCTGTATGAGTCAAATTTTGTTGATATTACTAGCCAAAACTAGAAATCTCCTCCTGTCACTCCCAATTTCCTCTGTTGTCCCTATATGAACTCCTCGTCTCGATGTTTTTTTCCTTTTTCTCCGGTTCTCGACATTTTTCTTCGCGGCTGTCGTAATTCGATGGTAGAGGCTATAAAAATCGCAATGCGTTTAAAGTTTTAGAGGAGTTCGGGTTATTCTGGAAGAACACACATTTTGAAGTTACAAATGTACTGTTTCGTTTGGTAGGAATTAATTTTATTCTAAGAAAAAAATCGTGTTCACATAGTAATCGAAGTCCAGTCGAAGAAATCGCATAGAATCCGAACTACTGAAAGAGTGTTGCATGTCTGATGTGCATAGTAATCCGAGATGTTGGCTTGTTCGTATAATCATTGGTTTTTTTTTCTCACCAACACATACGTAGAGCTTGGATTTTAAGACGTTGAAAACAATCGCAGCGATGTGGTGGATGATGTCTTGAAGCTGTTTTACTTAAGAATGCATTACTTTTAGATTTTTCCATTTGTTTATCCTCAAAACAAAGGTGCATTATGCTGTTCTTTATAATGTTCTCTTTTTTTCTGAGCTGTTTTGAGTTTGTGACTTTACACTTCGCCGTTCCTAGCTTTTCTGTCCCTTTGTGGCTTTTAGCTTTTTTCTGTGTTATTTCTACTAAGAAAACTCTGATGTACAAATATTTGAGGCCAGTGTAGGTACCAATTACAAGAATTTTCTTTTATTGGACAATCATTTTTCTCCTGTATATCAACGACGTTATCATCCAGGAAGTTGCCAGGCAAGAACGATGATTTTAGAGTTTCAGAACTGGTTCGTAGCAATTTCCATGCCCTCTTATTTTTTTTGTTTCGCCGCACTCGTCTAAAAAAAGTATTCAAAACGAAAATCTCCAAAAATTCGGTCTCATCTGTGGTTGCTCGCCTGATTTCTTCCATTACTTTTTTTCTACTTTTTCTGCCCAAAAGTTGTGATGCAAATCTTTCCATTTTAGTGGTAAATATGCCTCAGATTAAGCGGTGAGATGGGATTCTCACATCTTAGTAAGAAGCTAGGATGGATCCAGCATCCACTCATTGGGCATTACTTGAAAGCCTATGACCAAGGCGTTATTGATTTTTCTAAATTTGTCAAAGATTTTTGTGATCACAGCTCATTTTCATGGAGTTTTTTTCTTGGGAAAATGAGAGCTGTCATCACTTATGCAGATTTATCAGACTGGTGCCCGTAAATATTTTCACCGAATTATTCCGTTTCGCTCCATTCTGAAGCATTTGTTAAGGGCATCTATAGAAAGTTCGTTAGAAGACCCTCATTAGTTCCATTCTATTTATAGCTGTTTTTTTGTTGTTGAAATGAACTTGTTTGAGTTTGTACATACGTAATTTGACAGAAGTTGCCGTTAGTATTCTTGCTGAAAAGTAGATAAGTGCAAATAGTGGGGGTTCGGCAATGTATGTCTTGCACACCATTGCCCTAGATCCCATTATCTGATAGCTACATAAATTATAGTAATTACTCGCAAAAACTATGGTCAACATGGGCGTTTGCAAAATTTGGTCGATGGTGAGTGCAGAATTTTGAGGCAAGAAATCACCTGTTAGCATCTATTCAAATCGCTGGGATCAGGTTCACAACCCAGGGAAGATTTATGTATATACCTCCTATCATAAATTTCATTATTATTGTTTTCCATCAACTGTTTTCGTTCATTGGAAAAATGACTGTAAAAAGTTCCTTTTAAAGTCTATGGTCGATTTAACTGTATATTTATTCAGTCGTTTTCACATGAATCTGAATATGGATTCACACTAAACTGTGGAATCAATAGGTAGATCCTGTACGCTGTCGAAGAACCGAGAAGATCTGGGAAAGAGGGGATTATCACAGCTTCAAGACGACGATCAATTACAGATTCAGGAAGAATTAAATGATCAAAGGAACTTAGATTCAATACTACTGCTTTTATTCCCCCATAACAGTTATAAAATCGCTGAATGTAATTGCATCTTGCAGATTTTTCATACTGCAAATATTCCGTCGTTTAAATTCGATAACATGCAAGAACTTTCATGGAGATGACGATTAGAGCAAGAACATAAGATAAGCTGAGGATTTTCGTTATAAGTAGATCGTCTCGTCAGAAACTAACCAGGAATTTTGGATTTCCCATCGAAATATAGGTGAAATTCTCTGAGAAATTCGATAAAAACATCGGAAATGTGTGAGAAGAACAACGGCTATGTTATTTTCTTTATGTTCTATAAAGATGAAGGAGCAAATATGGTGAAATATGTGCACGTGTTCGAAAATCTGTGCTCTGTCAGGCAATTTTCATCACGTTATAAACCAATCAGGACCCGTTAATGCACATATCTCTCTATTTAAGAATGCGGGTGGTATTTACGAGCGTAATGTGGCACGTAAGTAGCGCACGATATTCAATAAAGCATCTGGATCAGAGTTGTCCTTGATATTTCACATCGTTCAGCAGTTTCTAACTGATTCCTACTTCTATTTCATTGAATTTATGGTAGCATTTATTTATACGGACGTGAATAGTATCTCCAAAATTTTTACCGACGGTAATTTTGTGATATTCACCAAATGTTGATAACTATAGCTCATGAATCTTCCATTTTGTTTCGCCTAAATCCTTTCTACTCTCCTCAACCATAAATCCTTGAAACAATGCCTTTCGTAATTCCCTTTGTTGAACGCATAGCAAAGCTAAATCATCCAACTCAGCTACGATTTCCTAAATGCATAACATATACATGAGTGAACGTGTGGTGTATTCCTCCTAGATCATGTTTTCAAGGTTTTCGGCTAGTTTCCTCTCTTCTCACTAATCGTCAAACGAACCAACTGTAGACAGAGGAGCAATCCGTGCTTGATTCGCTTCCGATATGCTAACCAGAAGACTACGAGCCGACTTCCAGGAATAACGGAGCGGCTAAGTGAACTGCATCGCATAGATCAGAGCGCTTTTTTTCCCAGGGAACTTTAGACGAGATACGTTGATGAACGGAAAAACAGTGTTGTGTGCAGAAGTTTGGATTTGTTTTCGAGCTGTTTTTTTATACGCGGTCGCTTGCCGCCTAGTTTCTGCGAGGCTAATCTGCTCGAGGGTTTCTTTCTACTTGAAGATGTTTACGTCGATGTAATAAGGGTGCTATTTCTTCTTGTACATGGAAAAAATAATAAAATGGCTTTTTTTTACCCCGTGGAATCAATAGGAATTCTAGGCTTAGCCGTCATGTTCTTTTTTTGTTCTCGTACAAATTTTATGTTCTTAAATTGAGCATACTGCCTTTCGAAAGAAACACACTTATGCACTGCAATGTGGACGGAAATGAGTTCAGCTATAGGTTTAACGAGTTTTAGAATTATACTTAAAAAATTTTAAATCGATCATTTTAAACTCACACTCAACAACATGAGAGAGATGTGGAGATAAATGTTAAGGCTGCACAAATAATAGCGGACAAAGGTGTTTTCGGGTGTTTTTTTAGTCTCTATTTTGTTCACCATAGAACAGTTGGCGAAATTTTTATGCCTATTCAAATTTTACTGATTGACCAAGTCTATAATCTGTATTGCTTAGCTGAATATGTTCAAATTACGTCAAATGGTAAGCAATAAATATAGCGAACTTGCTCATCAAATATTTATTTTAGCCATTATTTGTGAGGGTATGAAGTTTATGCAGGGAAATCCCGCTGTATTTACTTGAGCGTAACATAAGCGTCGATTGTGATGAATGATGTAGTCGAGGAAATTTGCTAATTTATAACTAACTGCACTCATTTCAACCTTAGACGAGAAATTTCCTCTCAGAATAATAGCTTGGTTGCATGTTTTCGTTGTCTTATCTTGTTGTGTATTATTGTTTTACTTTCGATCCTTTCGTTACAAAATCATTCAAATAAATTCGAAGCAATTTTGTAACTGATCGTGAACTCCTTTCTGAATTCGTTCCTTCCGTTAGATTTCAGGAAATATTGGCAGTGAGAAGCTGAGAATATAAAAGATTGAAGACGTTCGGAGCTCTCATTCAAGCGTAACGTAATTTTCTAATTAAGGCTCGATTAGCTGAGGTTGAACCGAAAGCACTCATAACCAGAACTTAATCACACACTTAAGCTCCACTTCTAATCGTCCAAGCGCACTCGTATTAACATCGTTGGAAATAGATCCGTCATCGCACTGCTTGAATATGTATTTGAGGCCATACTGGCTTACTCTCTCTCTTACTTTACTCGGTTACTCGCCATATATAGTAAAAGTGTGTTGTGACTGGTTGTAGCTAATGTACATGTCTCGCGGCATCATGTCTACACCTAGCCTCAGGGGCGGGACGCCGACCAATTCGCTTACGATACCCCCTCAACGCTGAGCCGAGGGGAATCGCACGGCTGGTCTGGATTGAAAATCGACCGACAAATGCTCCATTCTTTGCTGAACTTCGATGCGAAAGAAATTCCACTCTTTTTTCGTCCACTTAATTCCTCGCACACGCAAAGTATCAGCCGATTTCCAAGCGCGGTTTTTTTTTCTCCCATCATATTTGTTCGTTGTAATTCGCTCAAAAAGGAGAATCCTCGACCAAATCCTTTTCTTACATAAGGCATCTGATACATCCAGCTGATTTGCCTCTTTCCTTTCGTCCCATCGCATCCTCTCCTTCGCTGGATAGGTGCAACTGATTAACACAAGCGAATAATCCAGTTTACTAAGTTTTTTCTTTGTTTCCAATTCGGATTCAAATTCGAGATGTCCACGAAATGGCACATTAAACATTTTGAAAGATTTTACGATATTTTTACGATATCTGTTTCATGTATTTTACTTTGGTTCCATTCCTCTTACTACGTACTTTGGTTTTTGGTTCAAAAAGAAAAAGAAAGCACGTTTTTTTTTTCTGTTGTTCAAATAGTACGCGGTTTGCTAATGCAGGGAACTAAATTGCAGCCAATTTATGCAATTGCTGCGTAGGATGATCAACGTTGAACCGTGGAAAACCATGTGTAAATACGAGAAGATCCGTTAACGCCAAAATCCCAACTGACAGAAATTCCAGTCTATTGAGTTGCGAAGGTGCCATTTTATGTGTTCACGTTAGAACGTTATCCTTAGATCACGGCACGGAGATTTTCGTTGAAGCCTGTTGTTTGCTAATCCCGTCTGCACTTAGCCTTTGACATTTTGACGGAGTTTCTGCCAACAGTCGTCATTTTTAAAACATTAGTTCATGTTGCTTCAAAGGAGATATTCTCAAAGGTTTTCCCCCATGAGGCGAGCAACTCCTCCTCAACAATTTTATGAAGTACAGTTTTGCCAAACGAGTGACATGCATTTCTTTTTGAAGGAATCATTTTAAAATTCCACTAGTAAGATATAACATGTAACTGAATTGGTTCAAATGCAAAATTTTCTTGGACAAAGAGACTCTATGTTTTGATAATAACCTGGTTGCTTAAGATTTTTATCCATGGATTAGTTTTAGTGTTTGATTTGTGCGATACTTGTGTAGTACGTGCCTTGACGTGCCTCGGCAGCACAGGAACCGCTTACCGTATTAGATGGTTTTAGTTTCAAAACGCTAACACATCATATTAATCCAGGATTTCAAATTGGAGGTTTACTTTGATTCTCGACTGAATACTTTTGAAGAAATAAGCTCAGACATTTAAGGTGACCACGTTTTGCAATAAATGACGATATTAATCATTTAACTTCTAAGTAGCAGTAGTCATATTCACTTGTTTAACCTATACTGTGATGTACTAGTTGGATTTTTTAATAGATGTACTTTTTGATTGTAGCAAATCAGACGTGATGTCATTTATGCAGGATTAAGATTTAAGATTTAGATTTTTCTTTCATGTTCGGTGAACATTTAACAAGCGGATGTTTGCAGTGAGCATCTTGTTATTCGCTTCTTTTCATTCTCTCTCCTGTCTATATTAAATGATGTCTACGTTCTCTTGTTTATGTGTTTATAGCGATCCTTCCTGAAAATTTTATATTTCTTCAGTTTAACACCTCAGATAATACAAAGATATGAACGTGTCGAGAATAGTAAACAGAATAAAAACTGAAATCGCCCTGTTTGCATCACCTAACGGTTTCCAATATTAGTAGATGGATTTTGGATTTTCAGGGATTAATAAAAGATTGACGTCGAACAAAACTAATTCTTTTTCATGTGACTTAGCTCAGCTAAGTTCAACACAGGCAAGAATCAGATTACCTCGTATTAATTTTCATTTTCACATGGAATTTCTATGGGGTGGAGTTCACTAACGAAGAAAAATAGTTTAGTTTAGTTTTGGGGATCCTATAGTTTCGATTGTTGTATTGTTCGAGAAAACTGATCCATATACTTCCGGGATCTTGTTCATCGGAAATAAAAAATTGTGAATGCGTTGCTTTCTGTGGTCTCTAGCAAAAAGATAAAATATACGTATTTCTAAATTATTGCACGGCTTTATTTTTGTCCCAGCATCTGTGTATTTCACAGAAGGGATCCTCCAATTTTTACTGTACCATGGTCCAGTAGATCTCCTTATTGGGAAGTTATGGATTTTACAGCTTGAAAGATATATTATCAGCTTTTTCTTATTTCCTCAAGGTTTTTAAGTCTATTGGAACGTAAGCTCATTTTTTGAGGACTAACAGAATTGATATCACTTTTCATAAATCCAAGACATAAGCATAGAGGAACATGATCATGTCCAGCCACATTGTGCTCTAAATTATCCCCAAAATTATCCGTGCCGTCTGAGCTTCTCATTTCGTTGATTGCTTGTTTTTCATCCGTACATATTTGTAGTTACTTCATGCCTTTTCGCGATCTTGTTATCCAGTCTCATTTCTGAGATGATTCCAGAACGAAGCTAATCGATTTTTGTAGATTATCATTAGCGGCAATTACGTTCAAGCAGTACTTTTACGATATCGTTTAGAACAGGTGGAATGGGGGCGAGATTGCCAGCTCGTTTTCACGGTTTTTATCCATACGCTACATACGTTAATTTTCTTTTTCAATCCGTATGGGGGTGGAGGATGTTTCATGTGCATATTATTTAAGTGCGTGACCAAGTGCTAATGCATTTCTGAGCCAAACACGTCTACTATCCGAGTTTAGAAGCAAACATCTTAAATTTTTATAAATTGTAAAAAAAAACACAATTAAGCTTGTGTAGTAACGTAAACCTGGCACTGATTCGCTCTATTTTTGTTGCCCTCACGATATCTCCTGACTATGCACATCTCCATAGTGAACATCCACCATTTTTTCGTGGCTAATTTTATAAAATCTACGTATTTGAGCTTCACAGCCATTGATTAAAGTCTCCTTAGGCCTTTTCATTTCTCAATAATAATGGAAGTGCTTGGGTTTTTGTTGTTCTTCCAATTAGCTCCGGGCTTCTCTTTGAATGTTTTTTCCACTTGTTTAATTTTGATTTGCATTAGAAGCGAATGTGGAATTCTACGCTTCTTCATTCATATCTCTCTATTCCATTCCTTTCTGTTCTTGTTCATGAACAGTTTTCTGATCATTTTCGGGATACGCACCAGGTTTTGATTTCTCCTGCACCGTTCCTATCGTGTCTCAATATTTCCTCATGAAGATGAAAGAAACTTGGGCATAAGAAAGAAGTTTAAGAATAAAAAACCATTTTTGAAGGAGTATCACTCGAAAAAACACCCAAAACTTCACGAGTAGTTTTTAATTTCTGGTTTTTTCTTAGGCACTAAACTCGTATTTTAATTGATTTATTTTGTTCCTGCATTTTGAAGACACAGTAAATTCGGCCACTGTCCCACTAAATGAAACCTCGTTTCCCTTTATGTAATCTTTAGTGTCAGCCCCGCTCATGAATTTCTTTTTCTAAGACCTTAAAACCATATTTACTCTCATAGTTTTGGTTCACGACTCTCGGTTCACCAAAAACACTCATTTTTCTAGTTTTTATATGGGTCCCAAAATTATTTATGCTGCTTTTTTGTTTGGGTGGTTACGATAAAATATGCGGTGAAACTGAACGATTCCCATGAATCCCGAGCACGAACATCTGCCCCTGTACAGGATCCAGAACTAACTCTTACATTTTAGAACATTATAGATATCAAACCGATGCAGGAGAAGCATACATGATTAGGTGTTCTCAAATTTCGGTGAAAATAACATCGCGCAAGTATTGTCTATTATTAATGGTACACAATTGAACACGTTCATGGAAAATGTCCACGCTATTTCGGTTTATCAGTAGCTGAACAGTAGCCAACCCTTTTGTGTATCTCGAAAAAGAAAAGTAACAAAAATCAGGTACATGGCCAAAATATCCGGCCATATAACTGTGGACAGGTCAAACGACCGTGGCCATTTCTTCAAAATCAAAGATGACGAATCAGAAAAAAATCAAAATTGATCAAAAATGATCAAATGTGATAATAATGACATCATGACATAATGACACCAGCTCTTGAGTTTAAAATCCACATTATTAGTTTTTTTGATTTTTTAAAAGAAAACTCGTCGAGCAACTCCGATGTGCCAAATTGCTCGTCGTGTCGCGATCACTGGCTCAATATCCTTAAAAAAAAGTTTCGGCAACTTAAAGGTACGGATTTCAGGTGGAGTATTCGTATACGGGATAGTGGACTATGGTGGAGGGATGATTCCATCCATTTCTTCCTAACTGCTGTAAAAGACGGCCCGGAAGATACGGCTTCGAGCAGTCCGGTGCGCTACTTTCTACAGCGAGTTCGATTGGAGCGCGCCAGCCTTGTGCACGTGCCGCATCTTCCGGGCCGTTTTTTACGGCAATTAGGAAGAAATGGACGGAATCATCCCCCTCTCCATAATCTGCTATCCCGTATAAGAATACTCCACCTGAAATCCGTACCACCTCAGATTTGTGGGGTGATGCCTTTAAACGAGTTGTTCACCTGGTCAGCTTACAAAAAAAGTTGCAAAATCTCTTGTTATGCTCTAGTGAAAAGAACTGCTCAAACCATTGCATTCTATCCGAAACCCTCGCAATGACACTACAAGTGTGAGGATTTTTCTGCCGCACTGATTTTTTTATCGTCATATTTCATCGTTCTCTTTGTGCTTCATTCCTGTACTTTTAAACCTTTTTAACATCCTTCGAAGAGACTCACTAGAAAAGCATAGTATTTCGTCTTTTCCTGCGTCAAAAGATACATTTAAAATGAGTGATTGTTTGAGAATCGTCTGTTTCATCGCAATTGTCGTATCGCTCGATTTCTTCGTTTCTTTGCTCTCTTCTCTTATCGTTTTTTTCCTTCTTTTAATTTTAGAAAAGCCATTAATTAACATAAATATAGATGTGATTCTGCTTTTATTTAACCATGACATCGTCTAATTTCAGATCTATAGCCACTCTCAAACATGGATGACGAAGGGAATTTGAGCAGTGCTGTTCCGACTTTCGAACAATGGATGGCATTTTACAATGATACTAAAGAATTTGAACGAAAAATTGGTATCATTATACCATCTATTTTTGCAATTATAATTGTGGTCGGAATAGTCGGGAATCTTCTGGTGGTGGTTGTGGCATTGAACAGAGCGATGAGGAACTCAACCAATACGCTCATCATCGGTATGTTTATAGGTATTTTTTCACAGTTTTTCACTAAGGCCGTCTATCTGCTACAGTATCATTTTTTGTGAGGAGGATGACAAATTGATGTCATGCCGGAAAGCACTTCTTTTCGTCACTACACCATGAAAATTAAATCAAATTGAGTTGAATGTAGCCGATTGTATCTTCTTTTTCTTGTGTGCAGCTTCGTAGTTTTGTATAGCGAAAAAATCTAAAGATGAAAAAGAAAAAGAAAAGAACAAGTAAAGAAAAAATTGAAAAAAGTTTTTTAATTGTTTCTAATTGCGAGAAATGACTTTCTGTCGAAGGAAGCGTGATTCAAAATAAGAGTGCTGGAGTAATTACTGAGGTTTTCTTTATTTTTTAAAATTTTTTAGTTATTCCTATTGGGAACAAGAATTTGTCAAGTGAAGTAGGACACTAATAACGTGTACATATCGTGCAAATCTCTTTCCTGCAATTTGTTTTGTTCAATTTAATTTTATTGTCGCCGCTGAGTTTCTTTGGCCATCAGCAATACAATCTGACCAAATTTTCTCTTCACATTTCAATCCTCCAAATGTTTTGCTTCTCTGGTCTACAAATCCTCAAATTGTCGTTTACTACCTCGATAAATAAATCGAGTTCTTTTCACAATTATAATCTTAAAATTCACTATCTCTCTCTGGAGAACTATTTATGCACTACATTCACTGTAGATATGAAGAATATATTAGCTGTGTAGTTGAATTTGGTTAAATACATTGTCCAATGCTTTTTTAAGGAGGAAACATATTTCACTCGGAAAAGTACCATTTCCGAACGTCATTTTCATACATATATTCGTCACATAATTTGAAGAAGAAATTGTTGCACTCATATTTTCGAATTATTCTCACCACATGCAGTTTCCGTTTAGTTAAACATCCGTTTTAAAAAAATATCTTTGTATGTGATAGCTGTCAAATTCAAATATCTCTGTCAGGAAATAGTTTCTATGAGGTGGATGCATGGTTGAGTGGGTAACACCTTATTAGGTTTCTACGTTCTGAGAATTTATACATGCTGAAATTTAGACGTGTAGAGGGTAGTGTGCGACATAATATTGATGAGGATCCGAGAAAATATTCTGTCAGGGCTCCGTTCTACTTTTTATGGCCGCTAAGTTATGTGTTAAAGTGGCTGTGTTAAAAATAACTTGTTTTGTATTACGCTGGATTCTGAGAATTGGAAATCCTAACGATGTTCGTGTTGAAGTATCGTCGAGAAAAAGTCGTATCAAAATAATGTCGCGATACGATTGTTTGATCGCGTGCCACGCTGAGATTCGCCTTCCATAAAATTAAGGTTTGGACTTCTGCCGATCAAACGAGATATCAGAACGAGGCCAACGGAGATTAATTGTGTTTATTTGTGGATGTCACACTGATTGGAAATGTATGTCAATAGAAGAAATTCTCAAGGAGCAACAATTCTAGCTGTTTTTCGAGGGGAAAACCACAATCAATCCAGATTTTTTGCTGGGATTTAAACCAGCATTCGCTGTCTATAGTGATTCATCACATTACTGGAGGAAAGGTTGTAAAATGATTAAGTAGAATTTCGGGATTCGTCGCACTCCGCAATTGCACATTTGCATCGCTTTCATTTGGAGCAATCGCTTACGAAATGAGGAGAAATTAAAAGTGTAGCAGGAATCCAGAATCCGAATCTGTCGGTTTTGCTGTCAAAGTATGAAAGTGTAGAAGGACTCCAAAATGAGGGAAATTTCTAGCGTGGCAGAAAATGTGATGCTTTCTCTGATTGTGCAAATATCAAACAACTATTCCGGCTAACTCTGTTTCTAACTCTTAAAATAACGCTCTATAAATTCTTAAAAATTCGTAGATTTTTTGCATCGTTGTTTGTTCTGTTACTCGTTTTTTCCTTCCTGAAACTAGCATCAGCCAATCCTTTTTGTGAAGTCGACTGTTTGAAAGTTGTATTCGTAAACAAAACATGTGTTTCACGAACACGCAGATGAATATTGGGAGAAACAATACTTTTTTGAAACTTTTTTTAAAGTAAAGTTGCTAGATAACGACTAGTATATTTGGATTTTCCTTCATCTCAGTTTTTCTAGAAGATATTATCACTAAACAACAACCGATCCAACAATGAGTGATCATCCTTGCCAAGAAAAAAAAATCTGATTAACATGCAAGCTATCGTATCCGAACATCCTGGGAATGAATGATGAGGGATCCACCATAGAACTATGTAGTGACTGAAAAAGAATGTGTTTAGTTCTAATTGTTGAATAATTTAGGAAAGTTTGTGGAAGTTTTTCAATTGATCGACGCTTCATGTCGGTAAAAAAAAATAAATACGCTGTAGTTATTCAGAGGAGCTTGAAACTATTATGTTCGGAATTTTAGCATAATTTCTAGTGCACGTTACAATTCTTTAGTAAGATTACTATTGGGGATTTTCTTCTACGATCCATAAATGAGACTTCTACAGACTTTCCAGGTAGCGAATGGACGACCGTAAAAGCTCAGGAATTCATTTTCTTCTTATATTAGCCAATGAAAATAGGTCAATAACTACTTTGTATGAGTTATTAATAAGCTTTTTTCATTTATTCCATTTATGAATTCATTCTATTCACTTACATCCTATGCAAATCTAGATGTAGGGGCTAGTTGAAAGGTTGTATAATTGTTTCTATCATATTTCTTCCCCTCATTTTTCGTAAGAAGCCTCATCTCGCCTCTACCAGAAAGAAAATTAAAGAATTAGCCTTATAATCCTAGCTAGAACAGGAAGTCTGTTTGCCATCATTATGTTATACCATGAACCATTATGTTTTCTTTTCTTTTTTTCTCCTTTTTTTTCTTTTCTTAGATCAAACTTTGTCTACTAGGCGACCAAAAAATGCAGATTCTAGGATCGGAAGCGTTCTTGAAATTGATCCGCTGAAGTACAAAAATAAAAATAATTGAAAGGGTAAAATTTCACTCTTTCGTTTAAAATTGATCACTTCCTATGCTTTAGCAATACCTGGAAACGCACAATGAAATTTGTTCCGGATCTTTTAAAGCGAACCTCTCTGGAGACAGCACTAAATTGGCCATTTGCCATGGGTTCATGGTATAATTGAGCTCTAGCTATGCACATATCCAATACATCGGATTTTGTTTTCTTCTTGAATTTTGATTCTTTCAGGCCTAGCAATTTCCGATCTGATGTTTTTACTGCTTTGCGTACCATTTACTGCGATAGACTACGCTCTACCGGTATGGATTTTTCCAGAGTGGACATGCAGTATGATTAATTTCTTCCAGGTAATTTTGCGCCCTTCTTGATCATTAGTGTGCTCTTCATTTCGTTAAAGAACGGAGGCAAAACGTGCTATACAGCCATGAAGCCATGATTCATTTACTGGAGAATTATCCTCGAATTTTATGCAAATATACCGAGAAACTTTGAGATAATGGTTGATACTGGCATTATCTAAAATTGAAATGATTCAAGCGTAGAGTAGCAGGAAGAAATACGTCTGGATGAAAAAAGAGAGATAAGCTGGTTCCTTTAACGTGTGTATAAATAATTTTAATTATCTTTATTGTCTTCTTCATTCTGTTTTCACGCAATAGTGGCTATGAAAATTTTCTGGAAGTACGCATGAACCACTTTCTGGAAGTACACCGTACAGAATTTTCACATATTTTAGACATCTTCAGTGCATAATTTTGAGAAAGGCATCGCTTTTGTCCATTCCTAAACAGTACTTATAACAAAAAAGATTTTCTCGTTTAAATGATGTTTCATACCATGGGTAGTATGGTAGCTTTCCTGAAGTTCTCCACAAACACCGTATTCGATTTGAATTACAGCACATCTCTGCATACTGCTCTGTTTGGACGTTGACATTGATGGCACTGGATCGGTACCTTGCTGTCGTGTATCCAGTCAACTCTTTAACACTACGATCTCCAAAAAATACTATTATAGCACTGGTTGTTGTCTATACAATCATTGTAGCAACTCAGGTATGGTCTCTTTCTGAAATTATTTGCATAAATTTCCAATTTCGTAAAAAAAAAACTCTTCAGATACCAGTTGGACTGATGCACGGTATCTACACCTACGATTTTATCGTTGAAGAACGATCCACATGTGCTATAGTGAGCATAGCTACAAACAATGCCACCCTTACTTTTGTAAGTTACTAACAGCCAAGGAAGTGTTTTTTTTTACTTTAAAGCTGTTTTCCATTGTAAAATCTTTTAAATGAGCTCCACTTTGTCAACATTACGGTAACAAAATGTCGTTTTTCACAAGGTTGAAAAATCCAAGCAATGATATTTTTTCTTTCCATCTCCAACTTACATTTATTCTATCGTTTTCAATATTTCTAAAATTTTTAAAAGCTACAATTTATGAGGAAAATGTTGTCGAGAGAAAGGAAAAGGTTACAAAAACAGAAATAAAACTACCTTTTGTTCTTATTGTTGTTTGAAACCTCATTTTTTATTTCCTCATAAACCAATTATTTTTTCGCATTCCATGTTTTCTGATAACGGCGCATAACCGGACAATTTTGAAAACATTTGGTCTGTTGTAGTGCCCTTTAATTGTTTATCTAACAGATGAAACATCGAGAGTTCTTGTTTACTTTTTGCGAAGTTCATTGTTTGAAGATGGGAACTAGTGGAGCAGGATTTCTTTGCGGACCATTTCTTTTAATCATAACGTGATTTTTTGGAGATCATGAAGTGGCAGGGAAAACTAATGGATAGTGATAATTTTAGGTAGTTGCCATGGAATTTTCAAATTTAGAATTTTTAAAGGTGCTAAAACAGGTCTCCATTCAGGAAAATCGTAATTTTTCGGGTTTTTTTCTCTGCCTCGGATAAAGGTTTTTTTTAAAGCTTAATGTCGCCCTACCTTCATTTTTCTCTCTTCGCTTTGCCACTGTTTATTGTGGATTCTTAAGACTAGGATATCACAAGTGGACGAATCACAAGAACTGTTGTAAAGATTTTGCCACAAAAGAGATCTTTCCTCGAATAGGGAATCCTAATTTTACGGAGTCATCTACGAGAGCTTGAAGATGCCTCGAGCAATCTTTTTTTACTCCTTAAGATGACGCGTATACGAGAAGGATCGGTTCATATTCGGATTGCTTCTTTTCTATTCGTATGTGCTTGAGCTCTAGTCACCAGGAATATACGGATTTAATATGAGGGAATCGAAGTCCGTCGCTTACTTTTGAATGCGTTTTGAGGACAAATGAAAAATTCTGGGAGGTTAATTTGCAGTTAAGCGTAGTTGTAAGAGCCTGTCAGCTGGCACTGACGCATGAAAGTGTCATTTTAAAAAATCCTTATGACAATGCTTACTTTGTAGATGATTTTCTATTATCGTTTAAGTACAAATATAGATTTTCTTCTGTAAATTAATTGTATAGTGTTGAAATAGTAGCAAAAAAATTTCCGAATCCTCTATTTTTTCCCTTGGTTAAGGGAGTTATGAAAAGACCGTACTATAAAAGAGCAAGGAAATCCATCCAGAGAAAAACCAGCTCCACAAACTGAAGCGCGTTATATATTTTAAGAGATCTGCTCCGATTTCTCCAATTTTGAACTGTATTCTGGAAAATATCGGATAGGAGAGGAGGAGAGGGGGGATGGGGGATAAAGTAATGAAGAGATGAAAGGAAAAGGACGAAAAGTTGAATTTTTAAGGTTTGCGCTGCTCTAGTTTACGAACGAAGTTCGTCTTTCCTAGATGTTAATGAAATGTTTCCGGAATATTCGTAGCCTGAAGATTCTGGCTGAAAGTTTACCACACCTACAAGTGTCCGCTTCTTCTACTGTCTGATTTATTTGTACTAAAATTGAATCTTAAGTGTATCCGGGAATAATGGAAAAAAACAAGAGGATAAACTCAACAGGATTGCGAATTTTGTTTGGATTTCGTTGATTGTCAACGATGAGCTCTCCAAAATTCACCTCCACTCATCTGTTTGTACATATTTAAGAGAGTCTTAAGTGCATTTTTTCTTAACATTCACAACGATTTGTGAATGAGGTGGTGACGTTTTCGCAGAAACCGAGAAAGAACTCATTGAAAATCCTCCTTTCATGGAATATTATTTGCGGCCGTACAGTACAAACTATTGAGTACACTCTAGTGACTCGTTTACCTCATAAATCAAAACTCATGTCAGTTAGTTCAACAATGAGAGATGAAAGGAGTATGTTGATTTCAATGGAATTTAAAAATAACGTAGCATCGGAAAAATCTCTAAAAGGTGATTTTCTCAAGATGTTTTTATTTCCTTTTTTGGCGGTGATGGAATGGTTCGTGTTCTAATCGAAATAAGTTTTTTTTAGTGCTTTATTTTCTTCGTTTTCTTTTTGTGCGTCAGCGGAATCACATAAAAATACTTCATCAGATTTAGTGTAACAAACAACGAGCTTATTCCTGTGCAGAAATACTTATCGTAGAAAACGTTTCAGTACGTGTGTTCTTATGCGTCGTGCCAAATTTGGTTTGTACTTTCTAGAGTGAAAGAGATAATCAAACTAATTAAACTGTTGTAATTTTCTTATTAGAAATTTTTGGGGTAAATTTAAAGTGATAAAAGGATAAGGTCGCTGGCGTCAGCTTGGGATGCGCCACCGCGTTCACTTAAATTCAGAATTGTTTGAGGTTTATGAACGTGTAATTGGACTATACAGTGACTTGCGCGGTCTAACCAATGTATCAAGCCAGTATTTTTGTCCTTTCAGACAATTTTGGGACCAATTTATCGTCTCAGATGGATGAAAGGTTTGGTTGAGGCCAGGGAGGCTTCAAACCGTTAACCGTGGTGCCACAACGGATGCGGATCTCTTACCAACCGCGCTACCCTTCCCAGGAAATTTAGCTGCTGAAACATTTGAAGAATTTCCTTCTTTCTATTCTATGGAAACCAGGCAGACGTAATACACTAAATTCGTCCTCACTCACCCTTTACTTTTGCAAATATTTTATATGCGTTGAAAATAGGAACTCTCGGAGCATTTAAAGCCATCACCCCACGAATCTGAGGTGGTACAGATTTCAGGTAGATTATTCGTATACGGGATGGTAGATTATGGAGGGATGGGTGATTCCGTCCATTTCTTGCTAATTAGCGTAAAAAACGGCCCGGAAGGTACGGCTCCAGGCGTTTTGGTTCACTATTTTCTACAGCGCGCCTGGCCAGCCCTGTGCACGCGCCACATCTTCCGGACCGTTTTTCACGGGAATTAGGAAGAAATGGACGGGATCACCCTCTTTTCCATAATCTACAATCCCTGATTAGAATACTCCACCTGAAATCTGCACCACTTCAGATTAGTGGGGGTGATGCGTTTGAGGATGCATGAGATATTGTGTCACGAATGGTTCCATATTTGTATCACACATCAGAGGTTGTAGAGTGCAGGAAGTCGTTAGCCAGAGAAGTAGCGGTCAATCCACATAGTATTTCACCATAAACGAAATTTTTCAGCGCTTTCTTAGAATCCGTCTTGTTATTGAGGAAACTCAATTTCGCTCTCATCTCTTGCTTTTTCTCATTCAGTAAATAAGGGGAGCAAGTCAAGCGTAGAACTTTTTCGAAAAGATCTCGTAAAAAATCACGGTGAAAAATAAACTTTTTCTAGTAAGTAAGTAAGTAAGTGTTACTACTACTAGTTACTAGATATACCTTTTTTTATATTTATTGAAAAATCAGTGCTTGTTGAACTATTGCAAGTGTAAATTCGTGTTCCGGGGGAACATGATTTTCAAGTTTAGGTGCGAACATACTTTATTACGTTCAATGTCTTCGGTTACATATTACCTCTTGGAATTTCGGTTGTGTTGTATTGGCGAATGTTAAGACGACTCTGGGACACACCACGACCTGGACAATCCAATACGGTTAGCGAATATTTCTATTAATCTACTATCTTCTTTTACTCCGCTCATTAGCTGTTAAAGAAGACCGCAGAGTACTTAGGCAAATGTGTCATTTTTTGTAGATTAGGATCGTTTTGTTTTGATCGTTAGGATACGGAGTCCAGCACGTTTTCTGTGCTTCCTACAAGTTTACACTGCAATTTTACGTCCGTAATCCCTTCCTTCTTTGATTTTTCAGTGTGAAATCTATCAATTTAAAGCAAGTAGACACGAAGTAGATTCTATTTTGAGTCGCTTCTTCAAAAGATGAAGCGTAAAGTGTGTGGCGTTGATCAATCCCTATCGGGATGCGTCGACTTCAATTCAGAGTCCTTTGAGGCTTAGGGACAAGTGTCCAGCTTTACAGTGAGTTGCGGACGCAAGCCAATTTGTCATGTCACCGTTTTTTCCTCACATCGTTACCAAGAAAATTTACATTTCTCAAAAAAAAAAATACTGTAAGGCCGGAGAGCACATAATATAACGTGTTTGTCGTTTTTATCTTCACAGAAAAGTCTGGCGCTATCGATCCATCAGGGTTTATTTGGCACTAGCGCGGTTTTGAACCATCGATCGATCGTATAGCCACGGCTGAACCTCTTACCAACTGCGCTATAGCGCCCTGCAACGGTCCTCTCTTTAGGTGCATCAGGGAGATAAGGCTAATTACGAAGTTAGAAACTAGTTTTCAAGATAAATCATTGGCATTTTTTGTGTGAAGGGTGCTGGTTGAGTTCTCTCATAGGTCTCTCTACCTCTAATCGCGTTAACTCCTCTAAGTTCTTTAGTTGCGCTTTTTGCTAGGATTGAACTGGTTCGGATACAACACATTGGCCCTTAATACGATAATACTGTCCGTGAAGAATAGAGGGAAATTCTTTAAAAACTCTGGAATTCAGATGAACGGTTCAATACGATCGCGGCCCGAAACAAGAAAGGCCAAACGAAAAGTTACTCGACTCGTCCTTTGCGTTCTTGTGATATGGGCTGTTTGCTGGTTGCCTTTAAACGTGTGTTTCTTCGTTTCTGGTGGGTTTCTGGATCTTAACCTATCACCGTTCCATCCTGAAGGCTTACATCTGACAAAGTGAAAAACTTCACATTTCAGGTCTTTCCTATCCGGAAACGTTAGTTATGAAGGGTGGTGTTATAATGGTCATTGTTCAGATAGCTAGTCAGGTAAAGTTATATATAAAATGGTACTTCTCCAAATTTCTTTCTGGACCTATAAACTTTCCAGGTCTTAGCATATACTAATTCTTGCCTGAATCCGATTCTTTATGCGTTGATGTCGGAAAACTTTAGAAAAGGTAAACTGTGATCACTTTTCATTTGGAACATATCATTAACTACACGTACACTTCAGGATTTATCCGGGTAATATGCACTATTGGGAGAAAGCTGTCAATGAACACGTGTTGTTTAGAAGACGACAAGGTAGATACTTCAAAAGACATTCATACTATATAGATACAAATTTAGATAGTTTTATAAGTTCATCCATCAATCGTTCAGCAAATGCGATTAGAATTCACCACATGTAACAACACGACAGTGACGACTTCAATCCGACGATTTCAAACGCCTGGAAAAGGAAAGGTAGGCAATGGATTTTAAAATCAGAAACCTACGATGAGGATCGGTGAACAGATCAGCCATTGTTTAAAATCCTTTCCATTTCTGAGTGAATTTCTGAGAAGATCATGCTTCCGTATCGGGGTGCTGGATCGAAAATGCAGATTTTCCATGTTCTGCGTGAAAACGATCGAGCTGAAAATGTGGGGGACTAGTCCATTTTTACTGTAATATCACATAGGTGTAATCCTAAATGAACCACCGTGTAAATAATTTTAACTTCTGGTGAATTTCATGCCAAAAATTCGGATTTACTTAAAGACATCACCCCACGAATCTGGGGTGGTACGAGTTTCAGGTGGGTTATGCCTATACGGGGTCGTAGATTGTGAGGAATAGAGTGATTCCGTCAATTTTTTTCTGAATGCCGTAAAAAAAAACGGTCCTGAAAATGCAGTGCGTGCACAACGCTGGCGCGCTCTAATAGAACTCGTTGGAGAAAATAGCGAACCCCGAACGCTCGAACAGCATTTTCCGGGCCTTTTTTTTAC
This sequence comes from Necator americanus, assembly GCF_031761385.1. Classification (NCBI taxonomy): domain Eukaryota; kingdom Metazoa; phylum Nematoda; class Chromadorea; order Rhabditida; family Ancylostomatidae; genus Necator; species Necator americanus. Next base: position 31,617,269 of record NC_087376.1, read on the forward strand.
GGGGATCAGGAAGAAATGAGAGGGAACCCACCCGTTTCTGCAATCTACGTTCCCGTATGGTCTTTGACCATAGGAAATCCATATCACATCAGATTCGCGCGGTAATGCCTTCAAACCCTAAATGTACAATCCTCATTTTTGTTTTTAAGAGCAAACTGTGATGAGAGTGATGAGAATGAGGAAGATCACTTATGCTTCTACATAAACTACAGCATCGATTAGTGGTTTTGATTTTTTAACTCATCCCGATCGATTCTTCGAATAAAACATGTGAGAGTATATTTGATAAATTGTTCTCCTTACGGTAAAGTTTTGAAATGTGCATGTTAAGCTGAGCGCACCATATTGTTAGAAACGATACGAAACGAATGAGTTCCATCGTGGTATATTATAGTGCTCAATATATTCTCAGTTGTTTTTTTCTCACTATCCTCCAAAGTTCTTATCCAAGAGATTTTAAGAAGATTCTAAGGAAATTCTCAAAAAACAAGTTTTCAGAACAGTCGAAGGAATATGTAGTCATTTTACAATTCATCCAGCACTACAACACCGACACGAATTCGAGAGCTGAACTCACTAAGCACATCTATCAAAGTTCCTCGTACTCTAAAAAAAATATGAATGAATCCATGAAGATGTTCTTCATCAGGGATTTAAGTTCTTCATGAAATTCGGAGGGTCCAAAGCGTCCCGAGAAGAGGAGAATACATGGATCAGAAATCAATAATATCTCCCTATCTGTGATGATGATTTTCAACATGGTGACGGGACGTCTTTCAGTGTGTAGTGAATGTAAAAGATTATTTGTGATCTCTCAAAGGTGGGCAGGGGTGCTCGTGGTCAGCGCAGTGATCGTCTCGAATGTTCCAAGGACGCCTCCACTAGGTGACATCGATCAGCCTCGACTCGCACTCAGATTTTTCTTTTCCAAAATCTGCTTGAAATCGCTGAAGTTTTTGTTGTTTTTTTTTCTGAAATTCATAACTAGTGGATCTGATAATTTTTGATAAATGTGACTTGCTCGTGGAGACCCGTAATGTTTCTGCATTTCAGTGGTGTAATTTTTTCTAGCGAAATAAAAGTGATGCTTTTTTTCAGGGATTCAGTGAACGATCATTACTGCTCCGAGATCGTGCTGACTCTAAACAGAAGAAAGCGTTTGAAATGGCACAGGTGAGTTAAATCTGAACAATATATGGTATATCTGCGTATCCTTAGAATTTTATCTTCGTTTTATTTCGTTCTGTACGCGTGCACCTACGACTTCTCTTGAAATGCTTCGTTAGTTTCGGTAAAAAATCCTCAAAAATGAGGTTGGTCCCGTCTTCTACAAGCATTTCTTTAAATTGTTTTGTGAGGACGTGACGCTTACTTTTTCCATTTATTTTTTGGATTATAAATTGAACTTCAACATTCTTTGAAGAGCCACCTGCTTATCAGGTCCTTTTCTTCGAAATATCTATTTCTCTGAAACTAAGAGTGAGATCCAAATTTTTGAGTTAATATGCAAAGGAACGTTGTTATCATGCCGGAGTCATTAAGTGAAGTGTTTGTAATGCGAAAGGTTTTAAAACACAATTATAACAAAGTTACATTACGGGTACCCAGTAGAAAAAGGGAACAAATGCAGTAAAGATGAAACCTTTCAAAAAAATATTCGACTATTCAAATATGTCAGAAGAATGGATCCTCCGGATTTCCAAACGAGGAGATGTTTTCCTTTCCAAGTGAATAATCGGATGGTATGCTGACATCTCATAATGGTCGTGATTAGGCTAAGGAGTGAACAAACCATAAACAGTAATGTGGGGGGGGGGGGGGGTGTATCAAAAATAAATCCCATATTTCTGGTTGCAATAAAAATTAAACACAGCAAGACGTATGAAGAATCACAGAAAAGGCTGGAACACGAGCTTGTGCGTCACCTTTGAGGCTAACGTAGAAACCTTTTTGTGTCGCAGTCATAGGCTCAATGATCTTGTAAAACGTTTTTACAAAGATAAAATTATTCCCATCTAAACCCATTATGAGGCAGTTTGGGAATGACAAGAGCCTTTACCAGTGTGTTTCTCCTCAAGCGGAGCGTTATCGACCGAAATAAGTGAATTATTTCCGTTGCACTCCATAGTAAAGAAATAAATAGACGGATTTTGAAAATAAACACCGCAGCCAACATGCATATTTTGCACAGACGTAAAGCATGTAGATAAAATCCGAGGCTCTCCAGAAGCTTACTGGACACCATCATAATTAGATTGCTGTGTTTGCCAGAAATAGATGCGAGAGAACTCTCGAAAAAAAACTAGAGTTAAAACTTGTTTAAAGCGTCATTCAAGGACCCATTTTATGTTTCCATGCACGACTTTCGACAAACCTCGGCATGTTGGTGTTTCAATAATTGATTTCTTTAATTGAGCCGGACACGAGGTTGTTACAATCCTTTGTTCCTGGCTAACGTTTCGGCAATATCGCCTTCTTCAGAGTCTGAAAGGGTGAGATCGAACGTGATTAATCTGACCAAACGTTTGTTCTGCTCAACAAAGAAAGTCCTACTTCTACTGTTGGGCCTCACTCCTACCAATAGAAGAGAACATCGTACCTCAGAATCAGCTGACTATTGTGCCACTGCTAGATACCTGTTGTGAGGTGACTAGCGCAATCAAATATCAGCCTTGAAGGCATCACCCCAAGAATCTGGGGTGGTGCGGATTCAGGTTGAGAGTTCCTATACGGGGTCGTAGATTATGAAGAGCAGGGCGATTTCGTCCATTTCTTCCTAATTGCCGTAAATAACGGCCCGGAAAATGCGGTACGTGCACAAGGCTGGCGCGCTCCAATCCAACTCGTTGTAGAAAATAGCGCGCCGGAACGCTCGAAACCGTATCTCCCGGGTCATTTTTATGGTAATTAGGAAGAAATAGACGAAATCACCCTTCTCTCCATGCCTACGACTCCGTGTAGGCATGTCCCACCTGATATCCGCATCACCCTAGATTCGTGGGGTGATGCCTTTAAATAGGGCACGAGTTCCCGCGTGACGTAGAAGCATTCCTCTTTGCGATTCATCTTTGGGCCCATGGAGTGGATTCAAAAAGTCTACAGAGCCTTGCGCGCCGAAATCGTGATCTTAACTTCAAAATCTTCTTCGTTATGACGCCGCACCCTATGACCACCTAATGCACCTAATGTGGAGTCACATTTTGTGTTCGGCTAGAAATACGAATAGCTTCCGTTAAAAATGCAGTTCTTACTCTAACTGCTGCTTTTCCACCAGAACAAGAGTGATTTAAAATAACTGAATATATTAAGTGTAAAGTTAAAAGTAAGGAAGACAGATAAAGTCACCCGCGTATCAATCCGCTGGGGATGTGTCATGGTGTTCTTCAATTCAGAATCGTTTGAGGTAAACGATCACGTAACTAGCCTGTACAATGACTGGCGGGGCCAGTCGATGTATCAAGTCAGCGTTTTTATCCTCCCAGAGAAGTCTGGTGCCACTCTATCAAACCCGGATGGATGAAAAGTTTGGTTGGCGTTAGGATGGGGTCAGACTTCAGATTAATTATGCTGCATCCACTGAATCGCCTGTAGACTGTGCTACACTGCCTCGGCACCTTGATATGCATGAGAATTGTGATAGTGTTGCATTGTGGAACTCCTCTTTTATATCTGATAGCTTCTTAAAACTTGGCCCGTAGTAAAGCCTTCACAAAGCCAGCTCAACTCCCCGGCCATACGGTTGTATCAACGCTTTTAATGTGGGGTAGTCCCACCTCAATCCGAACCATTAACTCTAACACACGGAATAATGTGTGGAGGCAGTGAGAGCAAAATAAGCGTTTCTAGATGAATTGTTTTGTTGTCCCATATCACACGTTTTCCAACGTAGTATGGTCGGATCAAAACTGCATGAAACACGGTGCAGTCTGTAAAGCGATTGTACTCGAGGCGGCAAGGTCGAGACTGCGGTTGGAATCGAAGCGGAACCACCGCGAACTGCAGCAATGGACGGTTGTAGTAACGGTCCTCACTCGATCCTAACCGCGCAAGCAATTACTCAACCGCTTCATTTCGTTCTGGTTCTCCTATATATTTTTGTTAATGTCGACGTTATAGGCGTCGAAATAAGGTAAACTGTATGGAAGCGAGTTCATTCCCGACGGCGATCGAATAGACGGCCTTTCTTTCTTTTCTGTTAATTTCTCATTTTTCTTTCTTCGCTGTATTGTCTTCTCGTAATTCTGCGTTCTATTGCTGGGCAATTATGTAATGAGTCGCTTGACCGAAGGAACTCCCATTAAGATATTAAGCTGTCTTTATTGAGTGATAAGTTTAGCTGAACAGAAATCACCGCACAATAAGCACCTCCAAGGAATGTACTCATTTTCGTAATTTTACACCACTTCATAAAGATTTAATAGTTTTCTCAATCAAGAAGTTATTGACTTTTATCGGGTGCTGCTTAATTACTTACTTAGATGCTTAGATGGCCCGTCTTCACTGGACGTGCGGGCCCCAGCATCTCTTCCACTCGTTTCGTTCCCTCACCATTGTCATCCAAGATGTTCTCAAGTTTCGTGAGTGACGTTGTCCTTGAGCCGTATCCAGCTGAGCTCTCAGCTAGTCCATCCGTGTAGCGAACACGTCACCCTATCTCGTTGGCGGTCTCCCTCGAGGGCGTTTAGCATCTCTTGGGATCCACTCTAGCGTTTTTTTGGTTCATCTATCGTCGATGTGACCGGCCCATCTATGTTTTACTTTCGATATATATTCCGCTGGGTCGCGAAGACGGGACATTCCTCTTAAGTCGGAGCTGCGAAGACTGGCTAGGTGTGGTGTGCGCCGGTTAAACTTCAGAAGACATCTCTCAAGGGCTCTGTGGGTAGTAAGCAGCTTCCTAGACGTGGCAGCGGTGTCTCGAGATGAGCACGAAGATCTTGGTCTGTCAGTTGGTCAGTAGCTTCCCTAACGGCCGCGAATGCTGCTCTCATTCTTCTATTCAGTTCTTTCTTCATGTCGTTTTCCATGTTCATAGAACGTCCGAAGTATACGTATGACGAAGTTTCCACGAATTGGGAGCCTTCAAGTTGTACTCCTCCGTCCTCGTAGTAGACGTTCTTCATGAACTGTGTCTTCTTTCTGTTTATTCGCAGTCCTATTCTCTTCCCTGCTTAATTCAATTCGTTGAGCATCGTTTCTGCTTCATTGGGACTGCTCGAAAAGAGAACGATGTCGCCCACAAAACGTATGTCCCTCTCTTCCAGGAAAGTGGTTTCATTATCCATTGAAATGCAGCCGTGAACAGCTTCGGCGATATAGCATGCTTGTCGTACCCCCTTATCAATGGGTATGATGAGGGAGCGGTGGAACAGCTGTATCTTAGTGGTGCATCGACCGTAGCAATTGGCTAATGTCCTCACATACGAAGCGTCCACACCTCGATGAATCAGCGTTGACATTATTGCATTCGTTTCTACGCTATTAAAAGCTTCCTCATGATCAACGAGGGTTAGAACAAGGGGCAGACGGTATTCCCGGCAAACTTCTGTGACCCTCGACGCGGTCTGGATTAGATACTTGCAGCTGAGCCCCTGAGGGAATTCAGCTTGTTCTTGAGGATACACTTCATCCAACGTCCTAGGTATGCGCGTGAGGATGATCTTGGTGAATACTTTGTACAACACGCTCAGCAAGCATATCGGACGGTAGTTCCGAAAGTTCTCTCAGTCACCTTTCTTATGGATAGGAACGGTTCGCGAGGTCTTTCACTGGTCTGGGATCCTTTCTTTCTGAAGGTAGGATGTTATGTGCGCTGCTAACATTTAGTGGATGGCCACAAGCCCGAAGAAAGTCTGCTGATATGAAATCAGGTCCGGACGCTGTGCCAGGTTTCATGCTCTTGATAGCGACTCGTACTTTCGAAGGGAGAATCCGTGGTGGAGATTTACCAGTAGGGATGATCGGACTTGACATAGGAGTTGATGAACGAAAAAGGTTCGAGTAGAACCTTTCCGTAATGATTTCTATCTCACGACGAGAAGACGTGCGAGTTTCGTCTTCGCTCAGCAAGGCTGGTAGCGGAATATTATATTCGCGGGGATTTCTGAGGCACTTGTTTAGACTAGTTCTTTTTTGTGCTGCTTCTAGAATCTTCTTCTTCTTTTATGTCAAAAGATCTCCTGCAGCTAGTGTTTGCTACTGACCGCCCAATGTGCGATGCACTCGGATCAAGCCTCAAAGCCCTTCTTCTTTCCAACAATTCCCAGGTGGTCTTTGAAATTCGATCCAAGTTTGTCGTGTGCGGCTTCGAGGCAGGCTCAGCGCAGGCTCGTAATCCTCTGAACGGCATCTCGTAGCCAGTCCTCCTCGATGTGCCAGTCACCTTGGGACAGGGAGTCCTTGTGTACGCAGTCGTCGTAGAAGACTTCTTTTCCCTTTCGTTACCTATAGCAGATGTTCTCTTCCATCGTGTGGCTAAGTCGTATTTTCGCACGAAGGAGACGGCGATCAGAACCACTACAAAAGGATGGTACTGTCAAGTAGACACCATCTCTGGTTGATGAGTATGTGGTCGATCCCCGCACGAGTCGCGCCATTGGGCGATTCCCATGTCCACCGACGATGATCTTTCTTCATGAAAAGAGAGTTCCCATGAAAAACGTGTGCGGCGGAGAACAGCCCGGCGAGACGATTGCCATTTTCATTCCGGTCCCCTAGTCCAAATCTTCCGATCCTGAATTCCTCTTCTGTGGCCGTTCCTAGTTTTGCGTAGAAGTCCCCGAGAACGACTTTGTAGAAGGACTTCTCGTTGTGAATTACTTCCTCCGGCTCCTCGTAAAACGCGTCCAATTTGGATTCTTCAGCTGCTAATGTTGGTGAGTAGCAGTTGATGATACTGATGGGTTTTTGGCACAGAGGAAGGAGCCGAAGAATGGCCAGATCAGGTGACAGGATTTCGTGAGAATCGACAAGATGGACGACAGATTGGTGCACAAAAAAAACTAACACCGCCTACATTTCGCGACAGGATCTTCTCTCTACGAATGACGAGTATACCGTCATTGATCTGTTGTACGTCGCTCCTTCTGCACTTGGTCTCCTGGTGAGAAATCAAGTGAAATTTGATACGCTCTGCATCTCCGAGGAGGGCATGCAGATCAGCGTCTGTGGACACTGTTCTCGCGTTGTAAGTACGCAGTCTGAGACAGTCTCCATGACGAGTCGTGTGTGTGTCGCCTTAGTCCAGAATCAATGACGTCCTGAGCAACCTGAGATTTGATCGCCTCTCACCGGACGCCATGCCATCCGACGTCTGAGACGGCAGGGCTCAGTGTGCAGGGTACTGAGTCAATGAATATGCTGGAGTGGCAGAAAGACTCTTCTCCATACTGAGCAGCCGTACTGCCATACTGCCACGGCGAGCTTAGCTTTCACCACATCGTCGCCCAACCTATATGGATCACGGAGCCACCTTGCGACATTTTGCCAAGACGGTGGTGAATCTTAACAGTGATTTACTCTCAGCTAGGCTTCCGATTCCGAGAAGTCGGCATGTCGGATGTGTCGAACTCCTTCTCAGCTTGGAAGACCCTGCCAGAGGACGAACCTCCGCTGTGCATCGCAGTTCGACGCCCAGAGTCACCTCCACGCCACTATGAGGCGGTAAACCGTTGTGAAGGTTTACCGGAGGTGCGACTAGTTTCTACTCTCCTAAGTATTTCCAAGCTAGTTTCTTGCAAAATTTTGCAATTTTGGTGTAAACAAATCTTATCTACGGCAGTTTTGACACATTTTTTGATTGGGCGGAAAAGTGAGAAAATGAGCGGATCGATTTGCCACGCCTCAAACCTTAAAGGCATCAACCCACGAATCTGAGGTGGTACGGATTTCAGGTGGAGTAATCGTATACGGGATCGTAGATTATGGAGAGGGGTGATTCCATCAATTTTTCCCTGTATCAGTGGAAACGGACAACCCGGACCGCTCTCTCTTACGATGTCCTCAATCGCAGTGCGTCACTCTTGTGCCGCCCCCGCCTGCGATTCGTTCGAATGGGTTTTCGACGAATTGAAGGCGGGGGGAGTGGGTTGGGCGGAGCGCAAACGTTGCGCACTCAACATAAGCCGTCGTGAGAAGCAGCATTCTGGGGTCATCCGTTTCCACTGTTACAGCAGGGAGAAATGGACGGAATCACCCCCTCCCCCCATAATCTACGATCCCGTATACGAATACTCCACCTGAAATCCTTACCACTTCAGATTCGTGGAGTAATGCCTTTAGTTAGACTTCCAGCACACTTCGAGAAACCAATTGCCAGGAGGGATTCCTACGCGTCCAAGTATTTTTGTACTGGATTGAGGCCAAAGTAGCTTGAAGTTCTATATTTCCCGTGCAAAAGATGTGTTCGTTATAAGAAGTTGGTTTAGGTGACGTAATTCAGCTTGGCAATAATTATGTGCGTTTGGATGGTAAATGGTGGCACCCTATGGCAGGAATACGATAGATAAGGTGAAAAACATTTTTCATGAGATAAAAAAGACGCATCGATTCATAAGGTAGGAGGATAGCCAGTGAAAAAAGAAAGAAAAGGAATCATGAGGGATTAGATGATGACAGATTAAGAAAAATCATGTTTTTTCCGCCTACCAATATCTAGTAATTCACTAAATTTCGACAGAGTACGGAACGGCTTTTATTTTTCTCCCTGTAGAGAACAAATTTCGTTATTTCATGGAAAAACTTGCTTTCAGTTACTTCTTCTTCATTGTCATGTATAAGAAAGTTTTAAACAGAGCAATATTTCCGCTAAGGTCTATTTTTTTCCTATTTCAAGAACACTGCAACTTTTGTGGAGCTCTGATAGGATGACTTTTTTGGTGGGTATTTCCGCAACTAGAAAATGACATAAGAGAAGAGAAGAATAAGACAAACGTGTTTTTTTTTGGGTGGATCTTAATTTGATCGTTTATTTAAATCATAGTAGTGTTAAAAGCTTTGCTCAGCCTTATTGAGAAAACAAAGGTTTTATACCTGATCAAGATGTATGTCTATCCAAGGCCAAGTCTCTATGTAAGAGACACCGCTTTTATGTGTCCTCCGATGACCACTAATGCCGTGAGCGAGAGATAACGTTTTTACTCATCACTATCAAAGTTATATAGTTTGTAGTTCTTAGTTCTTTCCGTTTTCTTCTGTTTTCTCTAGGCAGAGCATCACTACTTGTTAGATACTCCGCTGGCCCGTATTCACTGATCGTGCCGTCCCCAGCATCCTTTCCTTTCGTTGCATCAATTCGCAATTATCATACAAGATGTTCATATGTTTTGTAGCTGACACTGACAATGTCCTTGAGCCGTATCTAAATGAATTGTTGGCTTGTCCCTTTGTGTTGCCAGCATACTAGCATTTCTCGTTGGTGGTCTTCCTCGAGGGCGCTTACCATCTATTGCGATCCAGCCTAAAATTCTTTTAGTACATTTATTGTCCAGTCTTCACAACATAAATGGCCAAGGAACAGATCAGGAACTTCCGAGTCAAACAGATGGGCGCGAAAATCTTGTTGCTGGCAGTTGGTACGTAGTTTTCTGACGGTGCGAATGCTGCCCACCCACTTCCACACGTTCTATTCGGTTTCGAGATACACGAATGATGGAGTTTCCTTTAGCTGGAACCCTTCAAGTTATGCTACTCGCTGTAGAAGTTCTCCAAGTGCTGCGTCTTCTCTTCGTTTGATCGCAGTTCTACTCTCTTGCCTGCGTCACTTCAATCCTTGAGCATCGTTATGCTTAACCGGCACATCTTGAAAACAGAAATGTGTCGTCCGATAAACGAAAGTCTGAAAGGTATCTTACATCCACACATGTAACCCTTTCTTCCCGAGCAGGGTATATCGTTATCCACTCTAATGCAGGCTTGTATAGCTTTGGCCTGATAGCTTAGCCTTGTCGCACCTCCCTTCCACTGGGTATAGTGTGCTGTAAGAGATGTGTCGTGGTGGTAGCATTCTCACGGTGGGCGAGTGCTCTTCGAAACGGTCAGGATGCGGTTAATGAAGCTCAACTCTAGAAATTTAACCTGTGTTTGAGACTACGCGTCATCATTTGCCCTTGATAAGCACTTGATCTTCGTGAACACTTTGTACAAGACGCTTTGCAAGCATATCAAGCGGTAGTTCCGAGGGTTCTCCAGGTCATGTTTCTTATTAATAAGAATAGTTTTGTTGCTCTGATTTTGGAATCCTTTTCTGCTGAACGTTGGATATCGTGTGCGTCACCAGAATTGGATCCCAGGGGCTGCACAAGCTTTCATGCTTCAGATCGTAACTCGTGCGTCCGAAAGAATACTCTGAGGTGGTACTTTGCCAGCAAAAATGCTCGGGGTGGTCGCAGGGACGGACGAATAGAAGAGTATTTGAGATTTGTGATTGACTTCGATAGACGTCCACCATGGTCAAAAAAATCCTTTGAGGTTCAGATGGCAGTCAGCTATTGGATCTTTCTCGATAAACCGACCACCGTGTGACAGTAATCTTTGAGGATGGTGGTGTCGTATACGAATTATTTCTTTCTTTATTGTTGATAACAAGTGTTCTTTTCTATCTCGTGGTGCACTCGTATTTCCGCTCAGAGAAGGCGGTGGTAAGAAGTACTCCGGGATAACATAACAAATGGTATTGGTAAAATGTCGAGTACATCTCATTTGCGACTATGTGGTCGACCTCTACAAAGGTCGTGCCACTATGAGATTCCCATGGCTGCTGTAGATGATTTTTCTCCATCACAAAAAATTTCCCATGAAAGAAGCGCGTGGCAGACATCACCCAGCAAGGAGATTACCGTTTTCATTTTGGTCCCCTAATCCAAATCTTCCGATCATGTGTACCTCTTCTTTGAAATGAAAGAGGCGTTGAGGGGGAAGCTCTTGAAATTGTTGGATCTTCTCAATGGGATGAGTGCCCATTTCAAACATGGAAAACGTTCTGGTTTATCAAACTGCAGACCGTGTTACCCGAAGCGTTATTCATTGGGCGTCTTTTTGCTGCAGGTGTTGCCGTTGCAGTCGCCGACGTTACGGAGAAGAGGACCACGAGCATACAAATCCTCCAAACCAATAGAGAATATTTCAAATTAGCCGATGTGTGAAGTCCCATCTTTTACCCTCCCAGACAAGTCTGGTACAAATTTATCGACCCCGGAGAGATGAAAGGCTTGGTGAGCACTAGGGCGGATTCGAACCTCCGATCGACTGTGCAGACAACGCAACCTCTTACCGGCTGGGCTACACCCGCCCTCAACTCTTGAAATTAGGATCGAAGATGACGAATATTGTCAAACCTGATACCAATAACCGTCTCCACTCGGGACATTATTTTTTTTTCGAATATTCGCTGCTCATAGTGCAATTTGTGCTAGCAGGAGCAAAAGGTCTTAAGCTGTTGTATTTTCCAAGTAACGGTTCTTTCCAAGTGCTGTGAACGGCATTTAATGCGCAGTGTCTCCTCATTTTGAACAATCAACTGGCTTTGAGTGCGCTCCTACTGCTTATATTCTACAAACTTCTATCATCATGTTCTCAGTGAGAGCCTGTGATACTCTTGTTTGCAGTCACCACTGTAGTCCGCCTCGATCTGGTTATGGGATAGTACCTAAACAGGTAGAAAATTCGTCTATCAATTTCTTTACTACGCTGAATGTCTTGCCAAACCAATAGAAGAAAGGAAGAGTGTATAAACAAAAAAAAACAAATGAAAAGACCAGGGGTTAATTTTGCGTCCAATTCCACCCTGAGCATACAGGCATAAAAGAAAGACAGAATTAGAAAGGAGGTCCAGTTTATGTGAGTTTGGATTTCTCACAGCATATGCGGGTTGTCCATGGCATTCACTCACATCAGCCACTATTTAAGGAGCTTTGTAGAATTGATGGAACGGTGATAAATATGTTTATTCACGTGAATTTCCGAATGTTTCCTTTCGAGAAATTATAGCTATATGCTGTTCACGTGCATCCATAAGTACCGATTCTGTGGTTGCCTACTTTTACTAATGTGGTGAAGCTATCAGTCAAACGTTTCTCGTCAATATTGACTTTTTATTTTTTCAGTTTTCACGGACACCATCCTCAAAGAGCTTCAATTTGTAAAAACCCAAAATTCTCTCAGAGACGTGTATATAACGGGCGAATTCTCAAACATTTGAATCATATCTGTGTATGAGCAGCAAGATATGTACAACTCTTTATGTCTACGCCAAAATCGTGTAAAACATTGTGATACGAGCTGTCATATGACCACATATGTGCTAATGGTTTAGCAATGCCTTCGTTTTCGTTTTCTTACCTTGTCGCCGTTAACTAGGCTCAGATTGTATTTTATTTGCTTCATGGGAGTTGTTGCCGAAATGCTCCTGATCTCTGTCCTTCCCGTAGAATTGCACTTGTTCATACTTCATTTCGTGCTCTAATCTCATCAACAGAATGCTTTATTACGTTGATATGTAATATTAATGAAAATTTTAACTCATTGAAGTAAGATGAACTGTTGCAAATAAATCTTAAAATTTTTGCAAACTTCTGTGGTTTCCTACAAAGGAGTTGTCACTCCTCTCGCATCTGAAACGTTTCTTTTTATCAGAAAAGTGGTAGATAACCTCATTTGATAATTTAGACATGATAGCTGTATAGGCAGGAAATCAGAGGAAAACATCAGTCAATTGAACGTTTCATGAAAGGCTCCGGTGCCTTAACCAGAGAATTTGTCCCCACACCACGATGTTCGCAGTGCCTAAGCATCATATTACTAATCTCACTGATCGAAGTTCCATACCGCCTAATTGGCGACATTCCTCGGGCTGATGGCACGTTCCCACATCCGCAGGCCACTCTGAAGTCCCGTTCTGCGGGCCTATGACACACTACTCGCTCGCGGGCCATTCTGCAGTCGCGTTCCGCGGACTGATGCTCCGTTCCACCTGTTCGCGGACCGATGAGTTGTCCCGCCCATGCGGGGGGCTTCTGGAATGCTCCACCCACTCGCGGGCCATTCTGCAGTCCCGTTTCGCGGACCGATGCTCCGTCCCACCTGTTCGCGGACCGATGACTTAGTCCGCCCATTCAGGGGCCCCTGGTGTGCTCCACCCACTCGCGGGCTATTCTGAAGTCTCGTTCTGCGGGCCTATGACACACTACCCATTCGCGGGCCATTCTAGGGCCTCGTTCCGCGGACCGATGCTCCGTTCCACCTGTTCGCGGACCGATGACTTGGCCCGCCCATTCAGGGGGCCCCTGGTGTGCTCCACCCACTCGCGGGCTATTCTGAAGTCTCGTTCCGCGGGCCTATGACACACTACCCATTCGCGGGCCATTCGCGGACCGATGCTCCGTTCCACCTGTTCGCGGACCGATGACTTAGCCCGCCCATTCAGGGGGCCCCTGGTGTGCTCCACCCACTCGCGGGCCATTCTCGAGAGTCTCGTTCCACCTGTCGCGGCCTATGACCGCCCATTCAGCCCTTTCTCCACCCACTCGCGGGCTATTCTGAAGTCTCGTTCCGCGGGCCGATGACACCCTTCGCGGGTTCCAGTCTCGTTCCGCGGACCGTATTGGGACCGATGACTTGTTCCGCCCACTCAGGGAGCCTCTGGTGTGCTCCACCCAACCGCGGGCCATTCTGAAGTCTCTCTCGCCGCCCGTTGCTCTACCCACTCGCGGGCTATTCCGAAGTCTCGTTCCGCGGGCCTATGACACACTACCCATTCGCGGGCCATTCTAGGGCCTCGTTCCGCGGACCGATGCTCCGCTCCACCTGTTCGCGGACCGATGACTTAGCCCGCCCATTCAGGGGGCCCCTGGTGTGCTCCACCCACTCGCGGGCTATTCTGAAGTCTCGTTCTGCGGGCCTATGACACACTACCCATTCGCGGGCCATTCTAGGGCCTCGTTCCGCGGACCGATGCTCCGTTCCACCTGTTCGCGGACCGATGACTTGTCCCGCCCATTCGGGGGCCCCTGGTGTGCTCCACCCACTCGCGGGCTATTCTGAAGTCTCGTTCCGCGGGCCTATGACACACTACCCATTCGCGGGCCATTCTAGGGCCTCGTTCCGCGGACCGATGCTCCGCTCCACCTGTTCGCGGACCGATGACTTAGCCCGCCCATTCAGGGGGCCCCTGGTGTGCTCCACCCACTCGCGGGCTATTCTGAAGTCTCGTTCCGCGGGCCTATGACACACTACCCATTCGCGGGCCATTCTAGGGCCTCGTTCCGCGGACCGATGCTCCGTTCCACCTGTTCGCGGACCGATGACTTGTCCCGCCCATTCGGGGGCCTCTGGTGTGCTCCACCCACTCGCGGGCTATTCTGAAGTCTCGTTCCGCGGGCCTATGCTTTCGACCTGGTGCTCCCTCTGGTTCGTTCTGGGGTTACACACTACCCACTCGCGGGCCATTCAGTCTCGTGCGGGCCATGACTCTGCCCATTCGCGGGCCATTCTAGGGCCTCGTTCCGCGGACCGATGCTCCGCTCCACCTGTTCGCGGACCGATGACTTGTCCCGCCCATTCAGGGGGCCCCTGGTGTGCTCCACCCACTCGCGGGCTATTCTGAAGTCTCGTTCTGCGGGCCTATGACACACTACCCATTCGCGGGCCATTCTAGGGCCTCGTTCCGCGGACCGATGCTCCGTTCCACCTGTTCGCGGACCGATGACTTGTCCCGCCCATTCAGGGGGCCCCTGGTGTGCTCCACCCACTCGCGGGCTATTCTGAAGTCTCGTTCTGCGGGCCTATGACACACTACCCACTCGCGGGCTATTCCGAAGTCTCGTTCCGCGGGCCTATGACACACTACCCATTCGCGGGCCATTCTAGGGCCTCCGCGGACCGATGCTCCGCTCCACCTGTTCGCGGACCGATGACTTAGCCCGCCCATTCAGGGGGCCCCTGGTGTGCTCCACCCACTCGCGGGCTATTCCGAAGTCTCGTTCCGCGGGCCTATGACACACTACCCATTCGCGGGCCATTCTAGGGCCTCCGCGGACCGATGACTTGTCCCGCCCATTCGGGGGACCCCTGGTGTGCTCCACCCACTCGCGGGCTATTCTGAAGTCTCGTTCTGCGGGCCTATGACACACTACCCATTCGCGGGCCATTCTAGGGCCTCGTTCCGCGGACCGATGCTCCGTTCCACCTGTTCGCGGACCGATGACTTGGCCCGCCCATTCAGGGGGCCCCTGGTGTGCTCCACCCACTCGCGGGCCATTCTAGGACCCCATTCCGCGGACCGATGCTCCGTTCCACCTGTTCGCGGACCGATGAGTTGACCCGCCCATTCAGGGGGCCCCTGGTGTGCTCCACCCACTCGCGGGCTATTCTGAAGTCTCGTTCCGCGGGCCTTTGACACACTACCCAACCGCGGGCCATTCTAGGGCCCCATTCCGCGGACCGATGCTCCGTTCCACCTGTTCGCGGACCGATGACTTGGCCCGCCCATTCAGGGAGCCCCTGGTGTGCTCCACCCACTCGCGGGCCATTCTGAAGTCTCGTTCCGCGGGCACTACCCATTCGCGGGCCATTCGATGCCGTTCCACCTGTTCGCGGACCGATGACCCGCCCATTGGCCCCTGGTGTGCCACCCTGGGGCCTTGTGCTCCACCCACTCGCGGGCTATTCCGAAGTCTCGTTCCGCGGGCCTATGACACACTACCCATTCGCGGGCCATTCTAGGGCCTCGTTCCGCGGACCGATGCTCCGTTCCACCTGTTCGCGGACCGATGACTTAGCCCGCCCATTCAGGGGGCCCCTGGTGTGCTCCACCCACTCGCGGGCTATTCTGAAGTCTCGTTCCGCGGGCCTATGACACACTACCCATTCGCGGGCCATTCTAGGGCCTCGTTCCGCGGACCGATGCCGCTCCACCTGTTCGCGGACCGATGACTTGGCCCGCCCATTCAGGGGGCCCCTGGTGTGCTCCACCCACTCGCGGGCTATTCTGAAGTCTCGTTCCGCGGGCCTTTGACACCCACTCGCGGGCTATTGAAGTCTCGTTCCGCGGGCCTATACACACTACCTCGGGCCATTCTAGGGCCTCGTTCCGCGGACCGATGCTCCGTTCCACCTGTTCGCGGACCGATGACTTGCTCCATTCATTTTGCTTGATGACTTGGCCCGCCCATTCAGGGGGCCCCTGGTGTGCTCCACCCACTCGCGGGCTATTCTGAAGTCTCGTTCTGCGGGCCTATGACACACTACCCATTCGCGGGCCATTCTAGGGCCTCGTTCCGCGGACCGATGCTCCGTTCCACCTGTTCGCGGACCGATGACTTGGCCCGCCCATTCAGGGGGCCTCTGGTGTGCTCCACCCACTCGCGGGCCATTCTGCAGTCCCGTTCCGCGGACCGATGCTCCGTTCCACCTGTTCGCGGACCGATGACTTGGCCCGCCCATTGCGGGTGCCTTTGGTGTTCTCCACCCACTCGCGGGCCATTCTGCAGTCCGATACCTTCCATTCGGTTCTCAAAGAGTTCTTGGTACCTAGCCCCATATTTACGTTATTTTCTCTTGGCAGCCCTCTAGAAGGAGGTATGAAAAGTAGAAGAAAGTGACTGGTGTACAGTCGGATATTAATTTTTTATCGTCCAACAATTTATTTCCAATTCCAACACCTTTTCATGGCGAATCATTTCGTGTACTGATCACACAAATAGAAGTTGAGGCATGCAGCAATTACTTCGGACTGGATTAAAGAGGAGAATGATGAAGGTTACGTATTCTTTCTCCATGATATACTCTGGCATCACAAATAAATCTCAATAAAATACAGATCTAACAATACAAAATAAAATACGGATCTAACAATTCCACTGAATACCTACAAATAACTAGATGTGCTAACAACTGCTATACACTTGATTTACATGTCATAATTAGGACTAGGGGGAAAATGAAAGAGATTTTCGGCTGATACATGCATCACATTTTTAACTGAGTATTTACTCTCAATATTATCGCTCCAACCTCATCATTCTTCACCGGTTCTTCGTTGTCGTTTTTCCTTCGAGGTAGAACGTAAGGCATTCACCTTTTCCCTGAAGTTACAGGATTAAGTATGTGTAGGGTTCTCCTGACCTGAAAAGAGAGGGCTTGACTTGACTCTACTTTGACTTCGATCTTTCCTCTTTCAACGACGATGAATTGCTGAAAGAAGCAGTGGAGCAAATTGTGTGCTTGCTCGGAAATCTGAAAGATCTAGCATATTTAAGTATTTTCAGCATCAACGTAAACATACTTGAATCTTGTTTGCTACTCCAGTGCTCTCCATTCTGGATGCCATATTGACAGTGTCACCAAAGAGACAATACCTCAAGGAAATGCATGGGAATCCAAGTGGGAAATTGGAGGAACCTTCTTTGAAGGGAATACCTCGGAGCAGCCAGACCAACTACTCCGGCCGCTACACTGCCGCTGTGGAACCCGATGCGGACCATCATCACCTCTTCAGGACGATGTGCTAGTTTGAAGTTCGAGACAAACTGCAATCAAGAAGCTGTTTGTGAACGAAGGTAACTATGTCGCATGTTTTTCTGGATAACTTCTCAATTTAATCCTACCGCTCTCATTTTTAAGGCAATGTCAGCAATGTGCTGTACATGATTGTTGCCATTCTCATTTGGTACCCCAGATACGATCATGTAAGCATCGCCGATGGTTTCAACCTGGAAAAAGAGAGATAATACGTTTCAGACTCCTGTTACTCCAAGATGTTGTTGGAGGAGTAACTCCCGTTTAAATAAAAGAATAAATTCGCTGTCATACAAAACTACGACAGCTTAAAGGCATCACCAGACGAATCTGAGGTGGTAAGGATTTCAGGTGGAGTATTCTTATACGGGATAGTAGATTATGGAGAGGCGATGATTCCGTCCATCTATTCTTAACTGCCGTAAAAAACGGTCCGGAAGATGCGGCGCGTGCACAAGGTTGGCGCGCTCCAATCGAACTTCATTGTAGAAAATATCGCACCGGAACGCTCGAAGCCATATATCTTCCGTATCTTCCGGGCCGTTTTTTACGGCAATTAGGAAGAAATGGACGGAATCCTTTGGAATTATTTTTCGCCGTTGAGTGCTAAGCCCACCAATCTCATGGCGCCATGAGTGAGGTGTATGGTGGATGAAGTGAGGCATATCTTCCTAGTTCTTACATTCGATTTCGAATGTCTATCCCTGTGTGCTGTTTGATGTTTATGCGGAGGGATTTTGCAGACTTCTTATCCACTCTTCAGCGGCACAATTTTCAATTTTCTCGACATAACCTTTGCGTGCATGTGTACATTCACGTTTAGAATATAACCACGATTCACCATCTCAAAACGACTAATCTCTTCATATTCTGCCACACACGGAACATCGTATACCAACATCGTATTTAGGACTCATATGTATGCATATGTGTATGTAATGGAATGAAATTCCAGAATGAGGGGGATGGACCTCGGATTGGTGCTTTGGCGCCAAATTACGGTAAAACGTAATAAGTTCACGTGGATGGCAAAGAGTAAATGAGGAGTTGAGAAGCGTTTCCCTGCCCTGAAAGTTGCATAGGTTGTGTTTCACCACTGTCTACTTCTCCGCATATCCATTTCCGTGCACATTTGCTTCAGGTTGCTAACATCCTTTCTTCACACATTCGAGAAATGTATGCAAGCGGCTACATAGATAGTAGCTAACGGTTTACGCTATCCGACGTAAACGCATCTATTGTGAGCACATCATTCTGCCCAAATTGTTGGGGAAGAACGGGAGGAAAAACTCATACTTCAAATAGGGCATTCAGATTCTGGCGGTACTGAAAGAGTACAGGTGTAAAATCAAGTCTGAATATTCTCTAAATGTAGAACGGACACATTTAGGAAAGAAACTAAGTAAACCTTCATCAAAATGTAAATTTCATAATCTGAACTTGATCTTACAGAAAATGCCACTACTTTCAACTTTTATTGATGCGAGTAAAGGCGAGGTTCAGAGTGATATATATATATATATATATATATATATATATATATATATATATATGCCAAATTATGTATATATAAAAGAAAAAAGTCTGATTCGAATAAATTTACCAAGACTACTTCCAATCAATTATTTTCTTAAGAATATATTACGTTAAGACAGAAATATTGAGAAAGTTGTCTTTTTTCTGCACTATTCCCGTATTCACTATATATTGGAAATGAGTCAACGATATAATCACCAAAAATAATCAGCACAGTACATTATGGACACGTCAGCTATCGCCCAAAACTGAGGTTGGGAGATGAAGTCGGCCACTACCGACCAGTGTCATCGAACATGACGAATGTTTTCTTTTCCACGGGAAACCAAGAACAAGCGGTCAGGTGAACCTGAGGCACAAGAATAGGGTGGATGAAAGTACCTCTGGCAAAAATATGGTCTACTGCGGAATGGAATGTGTGAGATCCTATTGCTGTATCTCACCACCCTTAACCCTGCACCTTCATATACACATGCCCATAAGCATAACTTCATATATACAGGAACAGATAAATACTTATATATATTTCATGTGAAGTGAAAGAGAGGACTCGCACAATTAATACTTATTTACCTTGTACGCATCATGCTTAGCGATTATGGCATCAAATCCGGAAAACATATCGTTAAGGAATGTAACAATCTGTAGGGGCGTAGATGTCGACGATATCCTTGTGAATCCTGGAAATGAAGCTAATCTCCGCTCAAACGAGTAAGGCTGACTGAAACAATTAGTACAAAGTATGCGAGCAAAATACTCCAAAACAGCGTTCTTCAGAAACCTGATCACGGAAGAGCCATAACGTAAGCTTAAACCTGCGTGGAATTAAGAATTAAAAGCACTCGCACTACTGTAACTGTCTTACGATCTGTTATCATCATATTTTTACAAAATACAAACCAATGGATGAGATACACTAGCTTCACTTCAAAATTCTATACGTTCTTCAATCAGCATT
Organism: Necator americanus; assembly: GCF_031761385.1. Classification (NCBI taxonomy): domain Eukaryota; kingdom Metazoa; phylum Nematoda; class Chromadorea; order Rhabditida; family Ancylostomatidae; genus Necator; species Necator americanus. Next base: position 31,637,274 of record NC_087376.1, read on the forward strand.
TCCCAGAATTTCAACGAGTTCCTGATAACTCTAGTTCATGATATGATAGATATAACTGCAAAGAGTAGTGAAAACGAAAATACCTCGAATGTCTGAGAACAATACAGTGGCACATGAATAGAGTTGAGGTAGAACTGGTTTTCCAACCTTCAGATCCTCGGCGACAGACCTAAATGCTTTCGACGGTAGATATACTCCTCCCGGTGAGTTAAGTTTGCTTTTGATGGATGAAGTTTTTCAATAAGTCTTTTGTTTTTTAAAACCAAAATAGAATGCGTTCAGTAAAATGCGCAAATGCAAAAAATCAGCTGTGTTCAAATCCCACGCAACACCGTACCGGGGTACTTATTGTAAGCAGTCATTAAAATATATTACAATCTAAAATGTACGGAGTGCACAACATTGTACAATTAAATTACATTTAAATACACAGTGCAGTGTTCCACGGACAAAATATTTGCTTCATCGATTGTCATGCTCTATTAATGAACTAGAAAATTTTCGATTTAGACTGATTACTTGGGCAACATGCTGTTCAAAAGTCGATCCGCTTGTTTTTGCGCCTCTTCAAGAAGGGCTGTGCGATCCCGCACCATGTTCTCCAGGTTGCTCGTGTACTCTTCCATCATTTTCATCATCTGGTCCACAAGCGATCCTTTCCCACTGAAATGAATCCAATTACAAGTTGAAGTGAAATCTTATCTGTAAGAGGATCTTACGTTGAACGTAGATTCGCGTTGACCATTGACTTGACCTTTTTTACCTGTGGTCGCATCTCAGGAAGTTCAAGCCAACAAGCTTCAATGCAGGATAGGAGCTGCAAATCAACCAGTTCCAATGGTGATGTTGATAGAAAGTGAATGACGAACGTGGTGGAAATAAGGACACCTGAAGATTATAAGTTTCCGTTCCTTGTGAGGAAGGGAATGTTGGACGAATGAGCTGGTCGTCATCGTTCGACATAGATATCATTTCCATTAACTCTGCAAAAGATTTCCAGAAAAAAACATATTGACGCATGGCAGAACCTCCTTAGCTTACTTGCAATGCTTTTTCCTCTCTCGTGGAAAGGTTGAACACGGAACAGGATCTGATAGAGCACCATTCCAAGCGAATAGATATCGGCTGCCTGAGAACCAGGTGGCAGTGTCTTTCTAGTTACTAACTCACGTATGATTTCGGGAGCTTGCTGCACGTACTCTGGAACGGAAGATTAGAGATAGGTTGGAGGCAATCGATGACGCAACAGGATATATGCATATGTATACTGTATTTTATCTATATCCTATATTTTATATCCTATATATTTTAATATATTTTAACTTCTGTAGCTGGCCCGACATATATGACCACTTGAGCTTGCATTGCGGTTTTTCCTACAATCTACTTCCAATATTCTCTTTAATAAAATTAAAAGTACTATTCTGAAATTTAGCAACCTGCAATTCCTCCACAAAACTTACAGTCCACTTATACTTTGAAGGTGTAGTATTTGTGACGATACCAAGAATTACTAATAAGATGGTGTGTGTTCAAGTTCAGATCTACTCAGCGTGCAAGGTGGAGCGGAAAAAGGGGTAAAGTGTCTGGCGTTAGGCAATCCGCTTGTGGTGCGCCAACTTCAATTCAGAATCGTTTACAGGTTACGAACGCCTGTCTAGCCTTACAGTGACTTGCGGTGCTAATCAGCTAGAGGCATCAAGTCAGTGTTTTTGTCCTCCCAGACAAGTCTGGTACCAATTTAACGACCCTAATATGACCAAAGGCTAGGTTGGCACGAGGACGGTTTCAGGCCATCGGTCGATCGCACAGTCACAGCGGTATCTCTTCGCAACTGCGCCACAGTCGCCCTGAGTGGAAAAAAGCAGGAGAATATATAACACTAGACTCAAAATTTATTGGCCACGCTTTTCTCTTATCTTTCTGGAATATTAGCAGTCATTTGTAGTTAGGCTTACATTATATACATAGTACTGCAGCGTCTAACTACACAAAAGCACTCACTTCTGTCCGCCAAACGATCTGTTTCGTCCTCTCCCTCAGCTACAATGAGTTTGATCTCATTATGGTACAGCTTTTCAGATATGATCGCTTCCGTGCCAAAATTCGTCAACTTCACTGTCCAATTCGAATCCACCAAGCAATTTTGCAGACATAGGAGACCGTGAATTAAAAGCGGTGACGAATGGAGGAATGCGAGACCCTGAAAAAACAAAAATTTTAGTCCTTGCTTCTAGTATTACATAGTATAGAAGCACAAAATGAATGAAATGTAGGAACCACTGAAAGGATAATTTTACGAACTGTCTTGGAGAATTTCCGCTTATTATGAGCAAGGGTTAACATCAGTGCCTCCTCAATCGGCTTACTAGCAATGAGTAGAACACGAGTAAGAAGCCAATTTCACTTCGGTTGATGCAATCAACAAATAGGCAAACTTCAGGTTTTAAGGTATGGATAATGTTCAACAATTGTAACCCAGCATAATGAAGAAAGAGTGCTGATCGATGTTGGACCGTAAATTTTTGGGACGATGAATGACAAGGAGGTGGACACGTGGAGGAATAAAATGACCTTTCCGGGGACAATCAAAGAGACGAGCTATTGTTTTGGTCCGCTGCACAAAACGATTGATACGCTTTAAAAACTAGTATCTCGTCTTTGTGTTGAGTGGGAGCAAAGGAGGCATATGAAAGCGATTCCTAGGACCGTAAGAAAGAGTGAGATTTGTACAAAAAACCTGAAGAGCCGTTTTTATCCTGAATAGCAACAGAAAATTTAGATCAACATTTTATCAACCAATGGATTTAAAAGTGCTCTTAGTAAAGACTGATAATCACTCGCCTTGACCACATCCTTTGCAAACGAAATTTGAAAGTTTCGTCCAAGTTTCAGCTCATCGTTGAAGAGGATGTCCTACAAGTTTGTGGATGACTGACGAAGAGGCAGAATCAGGGATAATTTTTTTCATCTTGGTTGACTCTGCTATTGTAATAGTGAGAACTTGATACAATTAGCAGACTATATTTCAGGTACAGCATTGTTTTTTATATCCAGAAAGAAAAACTTCAAAATACCGTACTAAAAACATAAAAAAAAAGATTTTAAGATAGATGTAGCAGTTGGAAGAAGTTGAAAAACTTGTATTGCGACAGGGTGATCACAGGTTCACAACTTTTGAGCAAGAATACAAGAACTAAAGATGTAATGCAGCACACACGGAGCTTGGACGAGCAGTAAGGAGATGCATCCAAATCGATATAAACGTAGTACATCAGCTTTCAATAAGATTAATTCTAGTTGCACTCTAACTCTTAAAAGTTAGTAGTAAAGTCCAATTTTTCTGTTTTGGGGAGTTTCAGGACCAATTTCAATACTCTCACTACCTTTTTTCATCATTTCTTTAAAATTGAATTAGTAACGAAAAGGTTGAGATACACGGTAGATACATTAGATAGAAAGAAATGTCAAAGATAGTTCAAAAGAAAAGATTAGACTTCAGGATCGAAATTGGCCATCCTTACGATTACAGCAATCACCTCAAGACTTCCACGGTTGCAGTACAACCACAAAACGATGAATTCGTTCTGCTGATTGAAGGAGATACCATAGAATTTGTTGAGATTCTCATTTTCTGTGAGTTTCAACTAAAACAAAATCGAAGACATTTCTTGCATTTAACATTTCCACGATTAAAAATCCCACCTCCTTCAGCAGTTTTAACTCAGACTTAGGGAATGTAATATTTCTCATTTGTTGAAATCGTTTCACGGCAAGCCGCACTCCATTCGACATCGCCTGTTGCCCAGAAATCATTTGTTTCGATCCTAAGCTCCCAGAGAATGAGCCGGAGCTTTGAGATCTACTAGCGAGGGAGTGCTCAGATTTCTGGAAAGAATTATTGCTTATTAAGGTGAACAACGCTACTATAAAACAAAAAAAAATAAGCGTAAACTGTCCATGGGATTCCGATCAAGACGCTATAGACTTCTAATTTCATACCGATTTGGCATCCAAAATTCTCACGCTGTCCCGTGGAATACGCCAAGTCATATCATAAAGTAGTCTTTCTTTCCTGTAAAACGAAAATGGAGAACGGTCACTGATTGCAATGAACATTCTACTCACTGCTTCAAGTAGACGAAGTAGGATAAAGGTACTATCGTAATCACAAAAATAGTTACGCCAAGAAGTACAAAATAGGTAGTGTAGTCGCATAAGGAGCCAGTGAATCCACATGATGGCATCGCTCCAGGCAATTTACCGGTGGACGAGGACCAGTAGAATTGTACAACCTCATGAGCTACCTAAATTTTTCAGTTTACGCGGAATAAAATAGAAAAGATTAGAATCAGATTCAAATTCTGACGTGTTCGGAGCACTGCTCAGGATTTCTCTCGCAATGTTCTCTTTCTGCATTCTTCGCTTCGAGTTCAACGACAATTCGAAGTGTACCATTAGTTGTGTGGTATGTGGCATAACTAGGCACGCGGATGGCTTTGTTGTTCATGAGAACTTGTCCAGTGGCTCCTAGAATTAAAAGCATAACTCTACCATAAAAGCATAAAGTGTCTGGCGTTAATCATTCCACTTGGGATGCGCCACCATGCTGGCTTCAATTCAGGATCGTTTGAGGTTTACGAACACAGCTACACAGTGACTTGCGTGGGCTAGCCCACACAAGTCACTGTGTAGCTGTGTCGTCCCACATATGTCAAGTCACATATGTCAAGTCCCATCTTTTACCCTCCCAGACAAGTCTGGTACCAATTTATCGACCTTGGAAGGATGAAAGGCTTGGTGAACACTAAAGCGGATTCGAACCTTCGATCGATCGTGCAGACAGCGTAACCTCTTACCGACTGCTCTACACCCGCCCAACCCCAGTATAGGTGGAAATTATTCCAGAAAGATTGACTTACCAATAAATTGTCTGTTAGTCATTTTCGTCCAAATAAATGATCCATTTTGGTGCACATCGTATCCCCCAATATCCTCATATGCATCACGCAAAGCTAGACCGTAAAGGAATAACGCATCGTAGAGGGACATGTAGGCTATGGTCGCGTACTGGAAAAGAACACACAATTCCTTTTTTGTGCTGTACTGAATTTTTTGATTACGGATGGCTTTAACTTATTGAGTAGTTGAAAAAAATAAGCAAAAATTATACGAGTACTAGACACCCACGTAACTGCTGAGCATTCCAGTTGCTTGGCTAAATTTTAACTGGAATTCATCGAAAAACTTCTTATCGTATCCATGTGCTGTGATAATGATCGCATTTTCAAATGCTGCTTTTACTTCCTGCTTGTCAGCATTCGTCGCTTCCCAGGGATAATGGTCGTTCAACTAAAAGCTACATGTTACCTGCTATAACGGTCACACATTGCTCAAGTCATTTTTTCACAAAAAAATTAAAAGAAAAGGATACTATACAACCAGTTAAAAGGACCTAAGCTCACAACCTAATCACAATCAATCTATAATATGTAAATATGTAAATATATAATATTTTCAGAACCATCTCCCCCTTAAAACACTTTGATTAGCTGACAAACGTACCCCCACACTACTTCGCAATATTGGAAACATCTATGACTCTTCTCCAGAATCCATTTTTATGATTAAGACATCTAACTTATTCTTCACTCACTGGAGGAGTTCTAAACTCGTATTGAGAAAAATTTCAACTCACATGAGCGAGCCACGGAATGATGTAGACATACTCTTCATTTTTCATTCCTGTACGGTGAACAGCAAGCATAAAGTTGGTTGCAGAGTGGATATCCATACCCAATTCGACGATTATGACTAAATTTTCAACTTTCTTACAGGAGAAAAAGCCTAAATTTCTCAATGGGGCCGCGATATGAAATTATACCAATAGCATGATTTAATCTATCATCGGGATTCGGGAGGAAATCAAAGCCAAAAAACTGAGAATAGAGAGACTTGAGTTCTTCTGGATAGAAGATCCAGCAAAAAAAAGTCGGTTTTTGTATATCGGCGTTCAAAATTCGTGTTCTTTCATGTGAAAAGACTTCCACAAACCCACTCTTTCCATTCACTTTTACCTACGCCCTGCTTACACCCCTCTAGCTACAAGTTTCCATTGCCAACGTTTCCACACTTCTACTACTATTATCCGTAATGAATGTTAAATGAATGTTAAACGATTATTTATTGCGTACTTCTTGCATTGTTCTTCAGCTGCTTCAGTTTTCCGGAAGAAACGATGTCTTCAGCTGAGGCGAATTCGTCAAATTCAACCAGCACATTCACTTTAATATCTTGCTTTTTGCAGAGGTTGTTTAATGATTGTATAGAAAGCCGCTCGTAGTTCACAGCAGATCGCACAAAGCCGACCTGAGCATGATTATTTTTGTCATAGCTCAAAGTTTCGCTACTGATTTCAGCAATTTCGTGTTCTTACCTCATTCCAATTGTTCAGCTGCAAGAATGATAGAGTAGCACGTGCCATTTCACTTGCCGATGTAAGTGCTACGGATCCAAGGGTGGAGAACACAGTACGGTCGCTGAGAGCATCGTCTCCGGACATGTGCGCAATGATAGGGACATTCCAGCGAGGAGCTAGTCTTCCGATCACCAACATCTCTGGAAGATTTGCAATGAATCACGAATTCATTGTATGAAATAGATTTCAAGAGATGTTGTGTAGCTTTTGGTTATTGTATGTGATCCGAAAACATACATATTCCTAAGGGTTTCCTTGAAGCACAATGAAATTCATCGCATCCACATCAATGTATGTCCTTGCTATTGAAAAATGAGATACTTGATATTGACATCAAAATAATTTCCTGCATCTGCGGCTTCTTAGACAACCGTTAAAAAGGTAATAAAGAAAATCCATTCAATAATAAAGAAGAATCTGGTTTAATTTTAGTTCAGTATTAAAAAAAAGATTTTTCTTTTCCCGATTGCAAAGTTTATGCGAGTGTGTTTGTGCCAGTACTGTTCTACAAAAACAAAACGTCTTTCGGGTTCAGGTGAGCCTGAGATGACTTATTTAGCCCCTGTTACATCCAGAATCTTCAAACGTGTACGATTTCGAGCACACAATGATGCATTAGCGCTTATAAAATGTTGTACATTATGATTTTTCCGTAAGTCAAATATATATTTGATCATATAGATATAATCGTTGCCTTGAGGACACCAATTATCCTAGAATGAGGATGATTTTACGAGTCTTGCATTAATTAATGATCCAACGCTTGTACTGTCGTTCACCTATTAAATCGAAATCGAACCAGATCCGCTCTTATCACGTCAGTATCTCAGCATTTTCGAATCAGCTGCTAGTAAGAGACCTGCATCCTCACTTGCTCTACTCTCCTAAACAGGTCCCAACCAACACCTACGTAAAAACGCTTAGAAAAAATCTTTTAATGAGGGAAGTTTACAATGATATAGATGAGTTGGTCGCCGAAGTCAAAGCGTGGATGGTAACCAAGGATCGGCACTTTTTTGCTTTAGGGATCGACATTCTGACAGGAAAATGGGAAACAGTTTTTGAATTGCGCGATGAGTACGCTCCAGAAGAACTATTTGAGTTTGTTGAAAATGAATAATTCTTCTCCCTAAAACTTGAATAAAACTAATCAAAAACGACAGATAATAACGTACCAACACAATAATTTCTTAATTCATCAAAAACTGCAATAAGTAGTTCATTTTTAGCCTTCTTAATACATTTTCTCTGTTAAACATTGTCTCTGAGCAAGGTTAAAGAGTGAAGATACTGAATTTTTGCACTTACAATTGTACTCACAAAATATTTGCAGTTCACACCTTCAAGAAAATAAAACTAGGTTAACTGTACCCATATATCTTACGAAAAAAATAGGTAAAAAAATCCTGTTTGCTTTCCAGTGATCTATTACTGAATTGCGACGTCCACGCCACTAACTTCAAGCGAAAAAAAAGTTACATGCTAAAAATCACAGAAAGTAATATTTTGGCCTGAGAAAAATGTATGTGCTGATATAAAACTGCAAGCGGGAGATCAGCACAGGGGGATTCCAAGTGAATGAGGACTGTAAACTTTAAGTATAAGTTGTAGTTTAAGTAAAAATATGCAAAACACAGTAGGAAATATTATTTACATACAAACACAGTAGGAAATATTATTTACATACAAAATTGTTGAAATGACTCACCATTGTTACAACCTGGTCCAAAATAAACCGTAGCATTTTTCATATAGTGCAAAAAGGCAGCGTGTTCAACTCCTGAGAATTTGTTGCAGCTCTCCATTGTCATCACTCTAAAAACTAAAGATAAACTTCCATGAAATCTCAGAAATTGATACTTTCTATTCCTCTAAATAAAGAACAAATAATGTAAATAAAAACTTACGTGAGAGTGTAGTTGATAGGCAGTATTTTTCGTTCCTTTAAATCGTTTGCGCACATTTTAAGAATTTCCGGTTCATGAGCAATTACTGGATTGTTCGGCTGTAGATGACCAATTCGTACTACGCCTCCTGATCCAGCCAAACGTCCGCTGTTTATCCTTGCTGTTGTACTCAACGGTTTCGCATCCGTCACTAACCATAGTAGTAGAAGTGCCACAAATCGCACTTTATCACTTAAAGATCGCATTAACGACTAGTGAAATGTTGTCGAACCACCACCAAACGCTGATGAATTACTAACTGTACTGAGTCATGCGAAGAAGTCGATAGCCTCCTCCCTCATCCTTGTCCAAATGTTTTTTAGACTAGAGTAAGCAGCGCAGTTGGACGGCTACGCGCTTTCTCGAAATTTTAGGACATTATTTTTTTTTAACGTTTGGCAACGGATGCCTTGTTATGAATCAAACAGATTAATGCATCGAGAATCCACTATCTTCGGAAACATAGCTTCCGGAAAACTATACTGCGATTCCAATGCTCCAAAAATGACACAGCGGATGCCTTCAAAACAGTAATGCGTTTCACATCCGTTACATTAGCGACATATGTACATACACATTAGTTACGCAACTTCAAAAATCTTTTTTTTCCGAGAAATCCTATCATCTACAATTATCCACTGTTCCAACAGGATAAGAGATATCTACATTTTCTATACATACGTGCGGAATATATGTACTGGACCCACATATATATGACTTTCAATTTCAACATGAAAGCAGTGTGTATTTAAAGACGAAGAAGGAAAGTTAGTTTAAAAAAAACTACTAGGCATGCACACATTCGTTTTTAGGAATTTCTGAAAAAAAAGAATTACGGAAAAGTCTGCAATTCTTCGTTCAGGGTTCATAAAGGTAAGACCACTCGCCTTTTAAAACAGAGAGTAGAAGTTTTTTTTTTCGTTTCAAGATTCAGATTGAGGAATTAGAGCTGAGAAATAACGCACAGATTCCGTTAATGCTGTGGAAAAAATTGGATAGAAAAAATAATTATGAAGATGGGATGTCCAATATGTTCTTAATCACCACTCATTTAATACAAAATAAAAACGGCAATTTTTTGCAGCACAAAAGAAATTTGAAAATAAAAACCAATGAAATGTTTTGGGACTAAATTTTTACATAGTCACATCAGCATGTCGTCCGTAAAAGAAGTTTTCGGAAATGTTTTTTTTTGTCATAAAGCTCGAAATCTCAGTTTTGAAATGTTCCACTTTTCTGTCTATCTTTTCTTTCACATTTTTCAAACTTACTTAGAAGTTACGCCGATGGAAAATAGTTTACAGTAATTTTTTGGGTCCAAATTGCTTTTGGTAAGCGATCAAAAATTCACCACATACAAACATGTTCATTATTTCGCTTAATCCATATCAGGAGGAATATTTGTCGTGATGGTTGGTGCTGTAACTCGCCTGTTGTGGCTAAATCTCATCTCATCGAATGATTTCTCTTCCATAAACAAATTCCGAAGTAAAAAACTTTGAAATGAAACAGAATCATTGATAAACGTTTCATATTCGATCTAAAATCATAATAATTCCATGAACATTAGAAATACAGGTGATAATTTCACTTAGAATGAATTTGCTCACTCAGTTAAGATCCAGATTCAAAAATTTTTTTCAATTTTTTTACACTTTCCGTAAACCAATGTTTATACACGTAAAATTCAGTAAAAGTTAAGGAAAAAGTAAGCAAGCAGAATGTCTAGCCTCTTCACCTTGGTTCATTTTGTATAAATATGCAGTAAACAACGCGTGGACTGCATAAATTCTTTTTGAACTACGAATGAAATTGTGGGAAATAATATAAGAAAATAATGAAGCTTAAAAATTCTCAACACATGTCATAGCCGTTGCTTGAAAAAATATTTTCCTGAGCTCTTCAATGAAATTGGTACACGATAACAGTAGTAATGCATTTCAAGGACACAGAACCAAAAAGCACATTTACTCGGACATTTCATACAGAGTATGAAAGTGAAAAAAAGGATTTCGAAAATCAAGGCAATCAGTTTGTAAGGAATCGGAGACGGATCCACAAACGATCGGATACTGTAACTCACCTACACATCCACCACATAAGTAAGAACAATCGCTCTCCTGATAATAGGATGCCAGAGGTGCTATCAGCAGTAGATGAGGTACGGCTGAAGTCTGCAGTAGGTTTTCCCTAGGTGGGACGCACGCGACGGTTTCCGGAAGAAGCGCATCGGATGCGGCCTAATGGTGGTGTCGACTTAATTCCATACGATAAGCGATGTTTTGATTGAACCAACTACCACTTCAAGCTGTTTTGACACATTTACAGATGAATTGAGTTATAGCCGTCCCGGATTACTATCATCGTTCCGGTGCTCTTAATTCGTATTTTGTTAGTCACTCCGTCAGACCAACGTTACACTACCATTTCCTGTGATACGTAACACCTCAAAATAACGCATTTTCAACCTTACTTGGAGGTTATGACCTGAGAATTCTTTCCAACTATATCGCCCCATTATTCACTTTCTACGCAAAATCTACCATATTATCGCATATCACGCAAATTGTGCATAATATATTAAATGGGTTTGACCTAAGCTTCTCGTAAATTTCTTACCATTGATTTGTTGGAGTATCGTAATCTAATTAATCACGCATGTAATCCAAAAAGTATAATATATAGGACTCCAACGAATCAGCTTATAGATGCACTTTATCGTTGGTTTCATGTAAGGATGTCTCGTGCTATTTCAATTCACCGGAATACCAGCACATTTAAAATTTGAAACTAAGAAAAAATAGCAGAACACCCTTAATATGAAAAGTGACAACCTGTAAAGAACTCGATCCTTATCATGTCTACCTTTTTAAGCAGTGCAATAATTACTATCCTAAACTGTAGAAATTTCCAGCTAAAAGAAAAAAATGTCTGGGCAAACCACATTGATTAGATGGTTCCGGGATAAACCTGGATTTTCTTTGAACTCGAGTATACCATACATAGTCAATTCATTCAGTTCCAGTACTAGTTAGCACTCCAAACTGATAAAACTGCGTAAGGGCCAGAATTGGAATAGCATACTATTATCACAATCCAAGCTACTTCTATGTAAAAGTGAGCATCGGATTTAACATTATACTTGGCCGCTGCACTCCTGAAAAATGACTATGAAAGCGGGGCCAACGGAAGAAAAGAATAGAATTTTCTTCATTAGCTTACAGGCATCACCCCACGAGTCTGAGGTGGAATGGATTTCAGGTGGAGTATTCGTATAGGCGATAGTAGATTATGGAGAGGGGGTGATTCCTTCTATTTCTTCCTAATTGCCGTAAAAAACGGCCCCGAGGCTGCAGCGTGTACAAGGCTGGCGCGCTCCAATCGAACTCGTTGTATAAAGTAGCGCACCGGAAAGCCCGAAGCCGTACCTTTCGGGCCGTTTTTTTTACGGCGATTAGGAAGAAATGGACGGAATCACCCCCTCTCCTTAATCTACGATTCCGTATACGAATACTCCGCCTGAAATCCGTAATACCTCAGATTCGGGGTGATGCCTTTGAAAAGGATTATTTGCGGTCGCGCTCTCACAAATGTTTCTAGCAAAGTTACCCTCAAAAATTTGTTTTTTTGTTTACTTTCCACAACGTCTCTTAAGAGTACCAATTAGGTTGCTGTGAAAATAGCGCGCGTTTTTCGTTGCCTTATATCCGCGGCAAACTTTTTCCCGTTACAACCACATTTAAATAGTAATTAGATTCAATAATTTAATAATCATTGGAAACCGTACGGCATTTTGTAGCGCATTTCGTTGGTTTATTTCAGTGCTGAAGTGATCTTGAACGAGAAGTGATATTTGGTCAGTACAAACACTTAGAGGATAATATGTCCTAGAAAGATTTCCAGCAAATCTTCTTCTACGAGTTCAAGCTGGACAAGTCCACGGCGTAGACAGTTCGTAACGACAAAGTTGTTTGGGGTATGAGAATCCCCATCGAGTCCACGGTACGGCCTTGGTTCCAAAGGTTTCCATGTGGCGATATGAGCCTTGAAGTTAAGGAAAGTAAAGGAAAGGAAAGGAAAGAAAAAAGAAAGCCCTTCTGAAGTTAACGACCACTCGTTGAAGTCGATCATCGGAGATGATCCGCTTAGAGACATCACCCCATGAATTTGAGGTGACACGGATTTCAGGTGGAGTATTCTTATACGGGATAGTAGATTATGGAGAGGGGGCTGATTTCGTCCATTTCTTCCTAATTGCCGTGGAAAAGGGTACGGAAGATGCGGCGCGTGCACAAAGCTGGCGCGCTCCAATCGAACCCTGTAGAAAATAGCGCGCAGGAACTCTCGAAGCCGTATCTTACGGGCCGTTTCTTACGTCAATCAGGAAGAAATAGACGGAATCACCCTTTTCTCCACAATCTACGATCCCGTATACGAATACTCCACCCGTACCACCTCAGATGTGTGGGGTGATACCTTTAGGTCAGCACGAGAGGTTGCCCGAGAACTACGCGTTGACCACTCGACAGTCGTCCGCCATTCGTAAAAAAAGTTGGAAAGGTGGAAATGTTGAACACATGGGTGCTGCATGAACCGAGCGACTCCCAAAGAAACCGCAGCTTTGACATCTGCTCAACGCTTGCGTTACGCAAAAATGACAATCCATTTCTTGATTGTATTATTGCGTACAATGAGAACTGGATCCTTCATGACAACAGGATGCGTCCTTCAAAATGGATGGACAAGGATAATGCTCTCACGTACATCTCGAAGCAAAAAATGCACCCGAAGAAGACCACTGTACGGTAGTGTGCTACAAGCGTAATAAGCTACAGCTTCATGAAACCTGGCAAGACCATCACTGCACAGAAGTACTTCAGAGAACAGGACGAAATGCACCTGAAACTCCAGCTTCTTTGTCCGGCGCTAGTGAACAGAGCATGAACGAGCAAGGCTGCGAGACTCTCTCTTATCCACCATATTCGCAAGACCTTTCGTCAACGGACTATCACTTTTTCAAACATCTAAACAGCTCCTCAAGAGGTAAGATGTTCCTAAACCAAGGTGATGCCGAAAAGCCAGTGACTTCTGGAAGTTCGTGGATTGGAAAAGCTCGGACTTTCATGCAGCGGAAAAAGCAAACAGGTGTCTCGTTGGCGAAGATACGTGGACTGTAGTGTTTTTTTTTTATTTTCATTTACAAATTTGATATTGAGGCGAATTGTAGCGCTTCGTCAAGAACATTTGAAAACGATCATTAATTTTGCACCAACCCAAAATTAGCTGTTTTTCTTTTCATTGTATGAACCACTTCTCACTACATCTTCACGATCTCCATCTATAAAAGTGAGCATTAGATAAGTTTGAAAATGACATGTTAGAGAAGAACTTCTTCTGAATTTGAAAATTTCGAATAACATCTGACAAGAAAAAGCATTCTAGCTTGACTCAGTTTACTGTTTGTACTTATTTTGATCATATAAAGTGAACATATATGCGAACAAGACCTGCATCAATCCCTAGGCAGTCCATAATCCATAGAAGTTAGTAGGAGAGTTGTAGTCTTTCCACTTTTCTAAGCAAAAAATTGTAAAGTTGCACCGATTGCACACGCACATAGGGGAACACTACCGACTTTATCTCTTCCAGCTCATTTACGACTTCAATTGAGATCCTCAGTGAAGCGACGCAAAAGAAAACAGAGTGCAACCCTTCCAGACAGTTTTTTTGTGTCTTGTCAAATTGATAGCACTGAACAAGGAGAATCAATGAAAGTTATCGCGATATTTCCAGGAGACGTCCACGAAAGGAGTCTGCTGCGCATTCGATAGCCTTAAAAAAAGACAAATAGTTCAATCTATGATCAATTCAACGATCCTGGTCGGCACCGAAACGTGGCAAACGCAGGCGGCGATCGATATCACGACCCCACAATCAGAAAAAAAAACTACACGTGACCGATCATGTTTGATTTTCCGGAAGTTTCTCAATCGAGTCTTAGTGAAGAGTGCAAGAAAAGAGAATTTGGATGGACTCTACACTGTTTTCAATTCCATACAAGCAATTCCATACTATCTCATGAATTTATCACAAAATATGTCAAATACAAAGACAAGCTCAATGTACGGTAACCCATCTGTATGTCCACAATTGCATAGAACAGTAAATGTCGAAGAAAAAATTAAATTTACATCTAGTGAAGTGCATACAGTGACAAATATCGGATAGAGAGATCTTTCATAGGTAACGACGGTGAGGTAGGTTTTTAAAATTCGGCTCATTTAACTTATACTACGGTTCGAAAAGCAGAAGAAATTTGAATAGATAGAAAAAAAATTGAAACACAAAGCTATGGGAGGAATATTGCAAGAGGAGAAGCTGGCCAAAAGACCACCACTCGAGAAGAAACTGGAGGTGAATGTCCCGCCAAAACGAGAACGATTGGTAGATCATCGATAGAAGACTGCGGTTGGTCTTGATCTGATCTGGGGAGGTTTCGAAGTAAAATCAGTTCACGAATTTCATATAACTACAAGACTATCCTGGAATTTCAATGTTTAAGCTGTTCGAGGGAATATGTGTATGCATTTGGCGATCTTCCACCAGGCTTCTTATACGAGTGAGTTTCTAGTGACGAGGACAAGATATCGATTTGATCTTGTCATTCAATAAATATGACATACTGTTCGGTTCCGTGGTTGTATCACTGATGAGCACAAGACTAGACCGGTTTCTTATACTGCTAAGCGCAGAAACAATAGTAATGTTCAACATGAACTAGTATTTAACTGGTAGCGTATAACAACCAATTAAAAAATGATATAAAAGAATAGTTAACGGAAAAAAAACCAGATGTTTCTTACACATAAAATTTGTATACAAAATTAAGAGAAAGATGCATGAAAAAAAATGGAGTGCTGGTAGTAAGGATATGTGAGCGATTTTAAAATGACAAATGTGTACGATGAAAGAACGTTTGTCACGTGGACACCTCAACCGTACTACGTGTATCCGGACTATTTGTTGGTGATCCATGATCTGAACACTCTTCTTCGAGATCCGACAACGCGGTACTCGGTCGAGTGGACAAGCTGCTTCTGAATATGTTTAATCACTGAAAAATTCACGTGTTTCAACTAAATCTCACCCCGTTCGGCAGTTTTCCGAAAGCGATGAGATCATATTCTGACGATTCTCGTGTGATCGTCGAGCTGAATGATTCGGTGATGAGCAAGCAGACGGGCACTGGACAACGATCGTAGGTGGAGTTATTAGAAGCGCTTCCTGAATATGATACAATCCGTGAAACTGTCAAGAAGACTATCCTGAATATTTCGTTAGTAATTTCCAGACTCCCTGCTATCCGTCTGGGCAGGACATCATTTCTGGGTACAAGGATAATAAAAATCCAATAAGATCAGATGTGATCAGAAAAATATGAAAGTCCGATGTTTTTTCTCACATGGCTCTTCTGATTAGCAATTTTATTTCGGATAATTTTTTTTTCTAGAACCTTTGCTTTCGATGTAGAATGACGTCGTAAAACACTCCTTATCCAAGATTGAATCGGCGAGTGATAATTCAGAAATTGAGCGCACTATGTATTTTTGAGGACGAGGTATAAAAAGTAGGATTAAGAGCAAAAAATGCGCACTCCAGTCAATAGGATATGTATCGTGTAGCCTCACAAATCCAAAAGAGTATCCAAAAAACAGCAGGGTTTGGTAAGATTGCAAATCCAACCCCTGAACTTGGTTGAAAAATAGCATTTGACTCAGTAAGCAGAAATCAACTTAAAAAAGACTCCTCCAAATTAAAGAGCAACTTACCTCGCTATTTCTATTGTTATTATTATTGTTATTGCAGACATTCGATGAATAGAGGTGATGAGGTGGAAGTGGACTTGCTGGATAACTGAAAGGTGAAGGTGATGGAGCTGGACTTGACTCCCAGGATCGGCTGTCTTCCAATTTATGTTCGTGGCTGTCGTGGCAGAAGTAGTCCTTTGGCTGTAATGATCAACCTGATATGGAATAAGGAAAATATCGAAGAAGATAGAATAATAGAAAAGTCGAAAAATAGCGTAGATGGAGGAAATCGCTCCGAAATCACCTTCTTTACTTCATATTTATTTTGTTCTTTCCTAACAACCCTGTCAATATCGAAAAAAATTAAAAATATTTTTAAAAAAGTATTAAAAGTTCCATAGCGGTCTTACGGAAAAGTTCAGGCTTTACCTGAAACTTTGTAAAGCGCTGATAAACACGAACTAGTAAAACTATTAAAAGTTTGCACATAATGAGTTAAACATACTTGTTATGGACTAAGGAGTAAGTGTCTCACGTAAGTAGATTTCGCTAATTTCTGTAATCTAAAAATGTTTTTTGATGATTTTTTCCCTTCAGGAGCAGTTAGTATTATAAAAACTTCATATCCACTAAGGAAGATGTCAAAGATTGCTTCCCATCAAAGCTGTTAATCCTAACCGAACGTTAGGATTTATAACAGAAAAACACTTGAAATGCTAATGAGATATCAATGATCGTCCTTGTAAATCATCTAAGAGTCCCATAATCAAACTTCTTCGAATGGATCCTTTTGATGATTTATAGGTTGCTGTAACGAAATGTAAATACATAGTAAAAGAAAATGCAGCGTAGTAGTATATAGTAGTAGAAATTACTGAGTTCTACAAAATATTCAGAATTAGTGTTTTCGTCCCTGTTAAAAGAAATCGCCTCCACTTTCAACAGTCATCAGATCCATCACTTTTAGAAAAAAAAACTTCTATTTTGAAAATAATATTTTCGGATTCATAGTCGACCTGCAGAGAGATCTACACATTTGCCGACTCGTTAGACTTAAACTTCCGTTGTAGGACTTTCACATTTGTTTAAGGATTGGAAGAAATAACGAAATTAAGTCATTTTCTAGGCCTAACATTGAACAAATGGAAAAATTTTTGAAATATGATAAAAAGTTGTAATTTGAATTGTTACAAAAAAAACAATTTGTTCTCTTAGAAAATTTTAAATTCATTTTTTTTCAAAATTCAAATTTCAAGTGGTCAAGATTGTTCCAAATTTCAAATTTTGAGCAGGTTTTCCATAGCTACAAATGTGTACATTTTATTAACTAAATATCAATGTAGCATTTTCATCAGTTTCCGAGAACAATGGAATTTTCAAACCCACATATATTAAACAACATATATTAAACAACTATATAATATAACAACAAATATATCAAACATTTTTTCCAACTTTGAGAAACCAGCTCGAATCCTAGGAACGCTTTTTGTTCCATGGAGATGTATCCATGGGATATGCCAATGGCAGGTTTGATGCATGAAGGGGAATTAACGAAGGCTGACAAAATTTTGCCCGTTTTCAGGTGAAACATTTAAAAAGAAAAATTCTGAACGTATGTTCGAAATTAGCGGCTTCTGTGATTCCGATTGTTATCTTCAAAATCCATTTTATCCGATTCAAAAAAAAAAAATTCTAACAGTTAACGACGGACTAATACGTCGGGAACAGGTTTCGGGAAATAAGTGAGGAATCGTGTTATATGTAACTGCGTAAAAAAGTGGAAACAATGCGCAGAATTCCAACTCCGTAATTCCAAGCCACTAGTTACAATAATACCTATTTACTTTTAAATAATATAATTAAATGAACTGTCAACCCGCTTGGGATGCGCCCACTAGTTTCATTTCGATTCAGAAGTTTACAAACGTCTTTGCGGAGGTTACGTCCGATGTGCCAAGCCAGTGTTTTTGTACTGCCAGAGAAGTCTAATAGCAATTTATCGACCCGGAAAGGATGAAAGGCTTGGTTGGTGCTAGGGCGGTTTCAAACCTCCGATCGACCGTACAGGCAGCGGGAACCTCTAACCGACTGCGCTACACCCGCCCTCTTATTTACTTTTACATAAAAAAAAATTACATTGGAATTTCCCTCCGAGTGGAAAGAGGCATCCCTATAAAACGAATAATACATTCTGGCACTTCCGTACTCTAAGAGCATTTACCTCATTATTTGAGAGATATCTTCCACATCATAAGCGGGTTGTTCTAGGCAAAAAAAAATCTCATCTATAATCCATAGAAAAGAAAAAATCGCATTAGGGTAATCAAAATAGGCAGAAAATCAACAAAAATCCAAAAGATTACACTAGATCTGTTCAAAGTGAAATTTCCTTACTGATATTCCTTCGAATTTTTAATAATTGCAAAAAAGTATTAAATATTATCTTGAAATCGGACTGCTGCATGTTGAAATTCTAATTAATTGACAAAAATCTTTATTACCTTTCCGAGACCAGATGGTTTAGTGGAGTCAAATCCAGCCAATTTTGCGAATTATTGTAACATAAAACTGCAGAATAAAAATTGAAAAAATACAAAATATAAAAAATGAATAAAATAAAATTTACTAAACGGGTGAATTTCTTCTCTGCAATGTAAACAGCTTTGTAGCGAAAGAAATTAATTCTTTAATGGCTAAATTTTTATTATACATTGATAAAAAATCTGCCGCGTGTGCTTACCCTGACAATGTTGCAATTCCTTGAAAGTCAGACAAAATTGCGTGCATTTCGTGCCAGCACTGCAGTGACAGAGTGCACTTGTCTCAATTTCAAATTCGCATATGTAACCTGACCATTCTTGAAGTTTTTATCATTTCCATCCTTTAAAAGTGCAGGATCGGCTGTGGAGAAAAGACGCCAAACATAAATCTTCTTTGGAAAGACATAGAGAGAGAGGGAGAGAGTGAGAGAGGTTAGCGTTAATTTCTCTAAATCCATGCCGCTTCCATACATTTTCCTGCTCTATTTCTCTTTTTTTCTTTAATAATGAAAATAATCGAACAAGTGAAAGTTTAATTCTTAATTCACAGATACTTACACTACATTCCTGTGCATAATGTTCCATTGCGCTACAGTGTGGAGTTTTTACTGCGTAAGTACTGTTGAAGAGATTGTAGTCGATCTGATACGAGCCATTACTACGTTGATATGTTACTAATTTCCGAAATCTGTAATACGATTAAAATATGTATATTTAAGCACAACTTCTTTGTTTATAATCAAAATAAATTTATTCATACTTGGTTTAAAATGTACAAATAAAGCAAAAGAATGCTAGCGCTAAGCCACTACGTAGGAAAAACCTACCGATGTCCCCATAAAATTTCACACGGCAAATAACTCGTCTTTGCTTGCGCTGTCATCCCTGTGGATTCAACAATCCCTTCCAAAAGACATATAATCTCGAACTGAGCGGATAAAAGAGAATTTGCTGTGTACTCGTACAATGGTGAGTCTTTGTTGATCACATGACATAATGTTGTCGGCCATACCTGTAATGAAAAGTAAACAACTTAATTTTGAAAGAAGAAGATATAATACGTTAGGTGTTAAGTGTGTTAGGTGCTAAAAATTTTCAAAATATCTGATAAATATACGCTCAATTTCATCGTGAATGAGATTAATGATCACAGAAATTATTTGTTCTAAAATAATATAGTAATAAGCTTATGACTAGCTCAAATTTCAAAAAAAAATTCAGCATAGAAAAGTGTTTTTTTCTCCCGCTCTTCCCTCAAATCATCACTCAAGAAAAAACTCATCAAAATGGTGATTATTATTTTATCCCATTATTTCTTACCTCTAATGACTCTCTGTCATCTTAATTTTTCTAATTACTTCTAGTACTAATTTTCCTTCTTCTTCAGAGAACTTTCTTCTCTGCCGGGAATTGCACTACAATAAACGAGAGTCATTTAAATCCATATACGGGATGCACATAATTCTGGATAGCTATAGCTTTCCAGATCTCCATGACGATTAGTTGAGTTATTGCTATGAAGGTAGTACTTGGAAAACACTGGACACATCCCCTATGTATATTTACGAATAAATTATTTCAGTAATTACCATGGACTGAAACTTAATGAGTTATATAATTAACAGCTAGTTAACCTCACAAGATTTTTTAAAAACCCTCAGGGTCCCATTCATTGAATGATTTGCATTTCCTACCCTCCCATTACAACAATACAGGTGGGAATTTAATATTTATAACGGAAGTATCATGACTGCGTATTATTCAAGGATGTAGTTGCTGGTCCAAAATAAATCTCTTCATCCGAGAGCACTTAGTTTTCCCGTCAGTAGCCCAGCCAGGATGAAATCTTTGATTTGTTTTTTCAAAAATATATTATGCGTAAACAAAAATGAGTGGGTGTATTTTGAAGATGAATCTGCTGTTATGACCAATTTCATTCAATGACGAATTAATGATCTAATTAAAAACTATAGTAAAATAGAGAGAAAATGAAACGAACTAAACAAATAAAAGCGATGAGACTTTTGTAAGGAAAAAAGATGAAAATAAAAACTATACTAACCAGAAATAGGCGATCATCATCAGTTATAGTTGGACCAACCTTCATTTCAAACTGATGTAAAGGTTCTATCTGAAAACGGAGAAAATTACCATGTAAAAATTACAGTGTGATTTGTTGTGATTTTTTGGTTCATGGTAGAATATATAGTTTAATACTGCACAAATTTATTTTTAAAAAATATATAATTCGATTGTGAAAACTTTTCTATGATCTAGACTTTCCTGAAAAAAACATCTGAATAAAAATTACCACTGACGGGTGTGTGAGATATGATGCTCTACTACTACTCAAATGCTAAGGAAAAAAAAAACCTTGTTATTCTGCTTACCTCTCCCTCAGCAGTTTCTCGATCCGAGATGAATTGTAACCGGACGTGAGCCTCGACAAGATGAGTGTTTCGCATATCACCAACTCGACACAGGAAACATAGTTGACCATCTCGAAGGCATATCACTGCTTTCTCACTGGAAAATAGATTATCTACAATAAGAGTGGAGATTAATAATAGATTAATAATAGACTGTCAGTAATAATAATAATAATTATTATTATTATTAATAGACTGTCAGTCAAATAATTAATAATATTAAGAATAACAATGTTAAGTTGATATTAATATATTAATTTAATGATAGATAACTGAAGACAGACGTGGGTGTGGCGTAATCGGTAAGAGGATTATTAATAGGACACAGTTAATAGAAAAATAATAATTATGACAGTAATCGCTGCAGCTCAATAAGGAAGATGGTGCTATTACTTCCTTCTAGCGACTATGTAATTTTCATAGTTAGAATGAAAGGATAAAGGATAAAAAGATAAAGTTTCTAGCGTTAATCAATCCGCTTGGGATGCGCCCCCACGTTCACTTCAATTCGGAATCGTTTGAGGTTCACGAACGTGTAACTGGCCGATACAATGACCTGCGGCTGCTAGCCGATGTGTCAAGTCATTGTTTTCATCCTCCCAGACAAGTCTGATACCAATTTACCGACCCGGATGGATGAAAGGCTTGGTTGGCGCTAGGGTGGATTCGAAACTCCGATTGTGCAGACACAGCGGAACCTCTTACTGACTGCGCTAGACTTAAAGAATCTAATTAATGGAGGACTGCTGAACGTCGCATGAGCATGAAAGAAAAACTAAAAAGGGACGGTATGGACTATGTTTGAGGAAGTCCTCAACATGTAATAGGAGTTTAGGACATTGATATCATTATGAGTGAATTCCATGAGTTTTGAGTACAGAAATATTAGCTTTAGTTCAGCAGTTCTGCAAGATCACGAAATTTCTGTGAAATCGAAAGGGTTTGAAAAGCACTGGTTCAGAGATGTTGATTTTTGAGCTCTACACATTGCCAAAATGTTAATCAGAGGAAATTTCTATCAAAACAATAGATGTCTAGATTTACAACAGCACGACTAAAGAGATTGTTCCTGAAGGGATACAGTAACCCTCTTACAGATAGAAAAAGATCCAAACAAAAAAAAGTGGAAATAGAGAGCTTAATCGTTGCAGTTTCAATTCAAAACACAAAAAGCATTCATGAACAAATGACTGAAAGTGCATTGAATCAGAGGAAAAATGCACTAATTTTGTGAAGAAAAAGGTTATATATTCATGAATATTAAAATTCATGAGTATTAGCATTATTTATTATTTCATGAGTATTATTTTATATTTGTCAAATGTAAACATCGTTTGGGAACTGTACGAGGTGCATAGAGATATGGGATAGACTTTGAATTTTTAAAGAATTACAGATAAGAATTTTTGTTAGCAGAATCCTGGCATCGTTTTTTCTCGTGCACTTGTAAAAATTGATTTCTTCTCGTTAAATTTCTTCTCTTAAGAGGAACTAGATTTCATTTTCGAGAAGTTTCTCAAACGTGCCTTACCCTAAATTCTTCGTCTTTGACGATTTTTAGCTTCGCTTTTCAACAGAGAGTAGACCAGGGAGCATAATAACCTCTCTATTCTCCCTTGAGTGTTGCATGCGTAATACTACCAATTTGCGTGTGTGTGTGTCTTCCATGAAATGAGGGAGTCAGGTCCTAGCTCATCTTATATTGAATGCCATATATTCAAGAGCATCTCGATTATTACTAGATTAATTTAAAAGAAATTAACTAATGTGAGAAAGTACAGTTGAAATTGCAGCTTAGAATCTTTTATAGGAGCATTTTTTTCTTCGCATAATTCCGAGTTTCCTCAAAATAGACTCGTCGTAGTATAGGCATTATAGGTTTATTGATGTGTCTCCTGCAAGAATGTTTTTTCTTGCAGAATAGGACCCATTTGTATTACTTCGCTCCACGATGCTTAGCATTGGAAGGTCTACCATCACAGCCTACTACCCTCAGCTATAGATGAGGAAAATATTAGCTTAAAAAAAAGAACATGCTTTTCTCCTAACTGAAATTTTTTGAAGCATCAATTATTAAATTAGTAAATATCTTTTGATTATTAACGGCTGAATCATGAGGCAATGGTGGCGAAAATTTGCCTCATTTATATACACATCAATAAGCGAATACATATGAACTATCAGCAAGATCCTGAAAATCAGAAGGAAAAAACTTCGTGATCCTTTTTACAGAATTACATCGGCCATAGAAATTCCCATTCTTACCTGAATATGATTGTCTCCGCTCTTTTCTTTGGTCTGGCCATTTTTGCAAACACCAGACCTACCATAAAACTTTGTATTAATAGACCACATACTGCTTGGAGGCAAACTGTAAGTCCAGCTAAGGGGCATTCGGTTGTGATGTACCTTAAAAAGAACAGGTTTAAATGATGTTCCTCTCACATTTGTTATGCAGGATTTCCCACAAATCCTCATTCTCTCACGGACGTAATGATTAGTTATTCCTATACGTTCGGAACGCACTGCACCGCACATACGGCAATGATGTCTCAGTGCAACGGGAATTTTTTTTTAAACAAAAAGGTTCTAGAGATTTGTTGCAATGGTTCCCAAAAAGAATGATGAAGGGGTTAAGAGAAAAAAAAATGTTTTCGTACACTCTGCTCTGAAAGAAAAGAAGAGCTGGAGTTGTCATGTCTCGGGCCCAAAAAAAAATTTTGGAACTCTAGTAGTTACACACTAAAAACTGTACTTCTTCTTTCGACATGCAGATTTATTACTTATCATTATTTATAATTACTACTTAATATGTTAACGTATAACCTAAATCAGATACAACACAAATTCTTACGTTTAACAGAGCTAGTCAAGTTCTCTGGGAAATAAATCCTATGCCTTCCTAATTTTTTTTTCAAAATACAATTTCAGCACCAGAAAGCAAAAGAGTCATTTCAATCTAGCTATCGGCAGAAAATTGCCAACCACCTTCTAAAATTGCTCTTTTTCAAGCGGGTACATTTTTTTCTTAAATCGTCACAAGCTCAAATTTATTGCACATTTTCACACATTATTAACCGCAACCTGAAGAAGTCAATAGAGCGAGTTGACCGTAGCATCAAAATTTTAGATCACCTATCTAAGTTCTAAAATTCTATGATAGACCCATTACTCAAAAACAATTTACATTTTAAGAGTAATTACATTATTTGTAAGAGTTAACTATCCAATTTCACACAAATTTTCAGGAATATGATCCTACAAATTCGATTCCATTTCTATACTAAGCATAGCAGATACGAAACAAATATATATATACGATCACAATAAAGTGTACGTTTCCCGAAAAAAAATTCAATTCTATGATTGTTTTTTCACCTGTGTCCATATCCGATTGTATGATGCGTTTCAACAGCAAATAGAAATGATGAATAAATAGAATCGAGGTTCACAACGCATTGTGTCCGATTGAGGTAATGAAATTCCGGAGATAGATCACCATGAAAAAATGCGATTGTGTAGTAGATACTTGCAAATGTTGTCCAGCTATAACAGGAAAAAAAATGAATTCAGGAAGTAGATCGACAAATAAAAAATAAATCTATACAAATGATTGAACGAAATAGAATGGTCAGTATTTTTAAGCTGTTTTGTTTACAGTTATGAGAATCAATTATGTATAGTGGTATTTGAGGAAATCCACCGTAATTTACAGGTTGGTAAATTAAATTTTTTCACAAATATTTCCTGTTTCTTAAAAAAAAACTTAAATTTACCGCGTCATTTTTCTCAGATGCGACTTCTAGTTATTCTATTTGCTAAGTGTTTTTTTAAATGCCGAAAGGAAAACGAAGCATCCTTGAGATGGGAAAATGAAATTCAGCACATGTTCACTTATATGTTACAGTAAAATTATAAATATTGTGTGTGAATTAAGTTTAGGTTCTCATAAGAAGAATTAATGGCTATTTAAACTCATTGAGTGCTAACTAGAAAGACACCATAGAAGGCAAAACTCACAAAATACTTCTCGTTCAGAGCCTGATATAAGAGTTTAAAAATGAGAAGCATAGCATAGAAAAAGTTGAATGAAATGCAAGAAACATTGAAAAATAGATGTTTACGAGAAAAAATGTAATGTATACTCGTGCCAAGTTCAATATGTTCATTTTGTTGTTTTGCTGAAAGGGAATATTTGATAACTTATCTATAATTATTATTAATATTATTAATTTATTTTTAATTTAATGGTCAGTGGTTTTCAAATCAGACATTCACAATCGTCTGAGTTTAAGTCTTCTTCCTAGTTAATTAAAGTCTACAGGTTTGCAGAAATCAACTGCGGAAGTGCTTAATTTTTTTAAACTATTTTTCCTCAATATTTCCCTCCATTCAAATTCGCTACTGATTTAATAATTACTAACATTATTAAGACTGAGCTTTCCACATAAAAATCGGTGGAAAGAATCTGAGGGAAACCTAGAATGTTGAGATTGCAACACTATCTTCAGATTTCTGACTTCCTGAAATGTTATGGAAGGTAAATTGAGAGTTTTTCGAAAAAAAAAAAACTTTTAACAGAGTAGTGCTGAAGGTAAGTAACTTGGAAGAAGATCGTTATTCCCAAAAGCGTCCGGGAACAAGTTGGGAAAGTTGTTGTAAGGACCGGAAAGGAAGATTATATGTATTCTCGAGTGGATTGGTGAAGTAAGTGAGGTTCTTTCCTCAATTTTCCTCAGATCCATCATATTCAGCGAGTCATTCTTATACTTACTGCAAAGAACTCAAAGTTGTTCTTTATGGTTGGTCCAAACTCACCATTTCGACAAATATGCTAGGGCAGTCAAACGGCACTTTTTATATTAAAAGGGAAAAAACATTGGAAAATATTTTAAAGTCATATTTTCAATATAGAACTTAAGAAGACGTCTTCTTAAGAACGAGAATTAAAACAGGTGTATAGGGAAAAAAAGGATTCAATTTTTTAAAAATATTATTCTAGCAAGGAGGGGACCACCTTGTAATCGCTACTAGTTCATGGTCGGGTTTCCGAACCGTTCCTACACTACCACTTTTCTCCTTTATTATTTAACCTGTTGTTTTAATTTGTTAGCCGGAACAGAAATGGTTTTCCTGCTTGGAATAGAGGAAAAAATAAAGGAAATAAGCGGAAGATGAAAATGTAAGAAGAATCCGAAGAGTACACATGTGGAAATCTAATATTTTAATTGCTTAATTTTTGCATTCTTTTTTGAAACGAAACGTAAAACCCTACACTGATCAGTAACATCGAATTCTGTAAAACGTCTGGATTACTGCTATTACTGGCTCCTTCTCCCAACATCCAAAGTTTGTTCAAAACTACGACTGTCTCATTCTTCATGATCTAATCTAGCGAGCATCTGTTTCCTTAGATAGTGTTACTTAATTTTTAATAAGTTGCAGTACATGTGGTCATTTTCAAGGACACCGTTACCGTATATTCCTCATGATGAATGAGGAATATTTAGAAGTCTGAGAAAAAAAATCAACAAACTGTGCTTGGCGCCTCTTCGTCTAATCAAATTATGTACATATGCTATTCAGCGTTGTTGTGAGGATACGAGGGAAACGAGTCTCTGAAGCGTGGCTTTTCATGCTTGGCTGTAGTTAGCAAAACTGTTACGCATCTAGTCATTAATATTTCCTAACCTATGGAATAAATAACTATCAGCTTCATTTCCCACCAGGATGGCGTCAAAACCAAAGAAGAAACTCGGGTAGTTGTTTACAAAACAAACCTCAATACGAAGACGAGTGCGAAAATAAATAGCATGTATCGCCATTTCACATCGATCATTGTAGTAAAAATATCTCTAAAATTGATAAAAATAAATTCGATACGAAAATAACCGCTACAAGCTTTATATTAAATACCCATACCTGAGATATTGCCGATCTTTCTTCGGTACATTAGTATTGTAGACATTACAGATGCCATTCTTCCCCACTAATCTGCTTTTCTTCATCTTTTTAGTGGATTTTCTGGATAGCGGGCTTGAATTCCGTCTAGCTGTGATTGCAAGCGTTCGAATACTGTCCGAAAATGCATCTGAAACTCGTAGGTTTCGACCAGTGTATGTGGATGATGGACTCCTTGCAGAGTTTGTCCGACGAATCCTGGCGCTCGACATCGGCGGCGATGCTCTATGCTCGTAAGTCAAACTGACGTTTTCACCAATTTTGTTTTTGTTTTTTTGTCTTGTCGGGAATAAGCAGTAATAGTGAAATGAGAATTAGTAGGGATAGCAGGCAGCAACGACTCGGCGCAGTTTCCGCAGATAGTCTCGTCTTCTCTCCGTGTCGATGCCACTGGCGACCCAGGAATTCTCGCATCGGCTCCGCCCACCTTCGCACGAAAATGCTTGGCGCCGGCGGTTTCAGCCGAGGATTTCGCGTAATGTTGGTAATGGGTAGCGAGCGTTAATTCTATCATATAACGGAGGACGGGGGGAATTTTGGCCAATTTATCTCATCAAATCTCATAACAACGGTCCTCGGCTTTATTCGTCTATGCGACAGCGATTCCAGAGGTAATCCGCGATCACGTTCCGTTTTCCGCAATAGCGTAATGAGTGTAGGAGGGTAAATATAGAGTTATAAACTGGGAAACGAGCTCTATATGAGAAGATGAGTTCTGTGGAGATTCGAGAAGAAAAATCTTTCCGGAATGTTAAATGATCTCGTAGGAAGTACAAATAATACAAAATAGAAACAACCATGCGACTGTAGTTATTCCCAAACAATTCTAAGCAGTTAATAAATAACGAGAAAAAATCATGATAGGTGGATTACTGGCCAAGAAAACACTGATGAGGTCGTACTCATGGACCACATCAATGCAAAAAGGGTGAATGGCTATCAAATTTTTTAGAATGAAGGTGACCATTCCTCTGTTTGATGTAAACAGAAAATTCATCACGACTTTTAAACAAAATTTGTATGCAACCATCGCTCAAACCTCATTTGTTATTTCTAAAGAAACTCTCTTCTCATTATCTGCTCAAGGTTTTCAGCATAAGAAAAAGTTTATACGTAACTATTCTTTATCTTAGAATTCTAGGAAGAACTGGGAAATCACTTTAGAGGCTTCGAGTTTTTTCTCGATATGACATCAGCATTTTTTGTTGATGGCTGTGACAAAGTAATTTCCTTTTTCGAGGTTGCTACACTTGCAAAACACTATCCTGCTCATATAGCAGCTTTTAAGTATCGAGCAACTGAGTAAATAAGAGGAGAATGCTCGTCAGCGTTGAATTATAACGTTGAAGCAGGAATAATTCAAAAGAATCCAACAAATCTTTCTCGAGAAGAGAAATATTAAGAAAATGTATTTCTAAAAATAATCTCTCATAGCTCTCAATCAACATAGGTATCTTCATTCTTTTCATTTTTATTCCCTTTTTTTTGGTTGTATTCGTCAACAACACTCGCCACCAAAAATGCAGTAAATTCAATTAGTTATATTCCAAAACATCTTCAAACTCCTGCTGTCTCCGGTGACCATTTGAAAAAAATACGTGGACCAGTAGTCAAGTGTTAAATTCACCTTCACAAGAACAGAATAATGAAAAAAATGGATTAAGAAGCGTAGGACACTTCAAAAATCAATATAGTCGAAAAATCTTCAAAAACTTGTCCAAGTCTGTAGCGGCAGATGTATATAAGTACTACTGAAACTTTACAATAGTAAAAAAAAATTAAGGTGAAAGATTTACCGCAACTTTTTCCTGGCACCTCTCTTTCGAGTAATTTGTACATAGGACTACATAGGAGTGGATAAGTGAATTTAGAAGCTACAAAATCTCTTCAAATCCAGAGTTGCAGCACCCCAGCAGAATCACAAGGAAGTAGTACTTCTAACTGGAGCATTCCCTTCAAAAGAGAATAATTTTGTGGATTTTCTCAGGGAAGTGGATAAAGAATGTTGCACTCTATAATGAGAAAAACTGTAAGCTCATGAGATTATTAACTGCACACGGTGGCGTTCTTTGAGTTTTGAAACGGAAAACTTTCTGTTTGTGACGTAGCACTTGAAAAAAATTACATTTTTATTAGTAGGACAATTTCTTTCCAGAGCAAAGAGAGAATTAGATTAACGAAGTGTGATTTTTTCACATGGTTACTGGTTTTGTAATGGGTAGAAATGAAGGAAATTCAAAGCGTCCGACTTAAATATATATTTTAAATATGTACACAAAAGGAAATATTTGATATTTCACATTTTTCTCATCTAAGAGCGGAGATCGCTTCCTTAAAGATGACCGTAAATTGAAAATAAGGTATATTGTTATTACAACCGTATCTTACTTCATTTCTGCAATTAATTCAGTTCGAAAGAGGTCATGAGGTTGTTATCATTATCACCCTATATATTTCAAGGAAAACAAACCCATCTCCATACTCAGAACTCTAACACTTCGCATCAAAGAACGGATGTGAAAGGAAAAACATGAACGATGGAAGTTATCCTTGGTCCGAATTTTTTCTCGATTGTATCCAATGACAGTTTTATTACTACTGATAAGTTATCTACTTTTCAAGTGAATATTTCTTCTATATCTTCTTCCCAATTTCTCAATCCTTCATCGCTTATGCGAAAAAATAGCTTCCACAAAATCTCTAACCTCTCTAGTCTCACCTGAATTAAAGTTAACCTCACTAAGCCTTGCCAAACTATGTAGTAACTTGATACGATGGCCGTTGGTGGAAATAGAACGATTTTCTGGAGTTGACAAGGAAGGCAACATAATTCTGGGATTTTTTTCACGCATTTAACCGACTAATAATAGTTTTTGTAAGACCTTAACTGTGCTAAGGTGGGAAGAACAGATTGATTAACTTCTAAAGAGGTAAAATCATTTGAGGATATTATACCAAATGTTTTTGTTCCCTTTTCGAATCAACTTTTTGATAAGGATCTGTAGTTTATTCAAAGGGACGAAAATTCTGATGTGTTCTTTTGTTTGAAGAACTGTAGTTTGAATAAAGGGTACTACTATATTATTTTTTATGATTCTGAAGTTTTCCGTCAAATCACTCCTCTAAGCGTATATCCTGGAAGAAAACACTACATTTTTAAGTACATTTATAAGTCCGTATACTACTTTACTCAGCAATTTGATAAGTGCTGGAGTGGAGTTCAATTTTGAGGTGGTAAGAAATTACTATCGTATCAGATAGTGTAAAAAAAAGCACTCAGCAATAAAAGCAATCTATGACTTGAGAAAAAAAAGCATCCACCCAAAAAAAACGGGCATGAGGGCTTATTGTAATCTCATAAAGTTGATAATATCCCTAATACACTCAAGATGAAGCAGCTTAAGAGCTTATATAGGATCCATTCTCATCTTTTAAAAAAAAGAAAAAATTGAAAAATCACAAGAGAAAAAGTGTGCAACTGACCAAACGTACCGGCAATACTTGTACGTCTTGATGGTGGTGGTGTACGTCGTCCATTAGCCAGAAGTGGTGAATTTCCAAGACTCATTTTACGTCGACTAGCAATACGAGCATGGTTCATCTCAGTGCATTCAGGCACCGACAACGTCATCGATCTAGATGAACGTTGCTTATTAATATTTGTTCTATCGACGTAATTATGCTACATCTATACATTAGGTAACGAATTTTAGGGACAGTAGAACAAATAATAAGAAAAAAAAAGAAACAGAGATCATAAACTAGTAATTTTATGATTTTCTGATAAAATGAGAATCATTCATATGTCATAATGTGTTCCGTTGAAGAAAAGAATGATAGCCGTAAAAAAACCAGGACAATTGAACGGAAATGCTACGTAATAGCATAATTATACTTGCTCTTGTGCTTCATTCAATTTAGTTTTTTCCAATATACAGCTAAATTACTTAGGCATAGAAGAAAAGGAGACAGAGTAACGAGTAGTCCATGCTTGGCAGCAAACTCTCATTTCTCGGACAAATTGCATCAAAAAAAAAACGTGAACGTGTCAATATGTACCACTGATTACCAATATTACACTAGTTATAGAGCTGTAGTAATTGGGAACAGCAACAAGAGTAACGAGCACAGTTGGCCGATTCATACACATAAACATTTGCGGTTGATCAACGCCAACGGCTATGATCCCTAACGTGGTCACCGTTTCGTTGTCGTTTCCCCTAGTGAACTGACGGATTGGATTACGAGATGAGGATGATGAGTGAGTAGGCTTATTGTTAGTCACAAGAATTATTTTTTATTTCATTTTAGCTGCTAAAATATCCAGGGAATTAACTAACGCATACCGGGTGTTTACAGCTTTTCAATGTTACTACTACAGGATGGCAAGAAATTACGTGCGCCATAAATAACGCTTAAAGTTTATTTTTCGCCCACAAACATTTAGAGAAAATTATTTTTATGCAACAATAAACAAAAATATTTTATAATTACAAAGAAATTTTTTTCAGAGTGACCGTCATCAGATTTAATATAGGTGATAATTTGTTCGAAGAAACGGAAAAAAAAATAAACAAAATAAACTCTTAAACAAAAAAGTCCAACAGAGATGAGATCCGGGCTGCTCGTAGGCCACAAATCCTCCTCTAAAAAAGAGTCGATTTTGTTCTCGAGGAAGTGGATCATCGTTTTAGCCCCATGGTCTGGAGCCCAATTTTATTGTAAAGATAAAATTGGGATGATTCTAGTTACATGTGACCACAGCTTTCTCGAGGATCTGTTCTTGATAGACTTTCGCATTAATTTTTTTCAAAGTCTAATGTCACATGCAGGTAATTTTTCGCTCTTTCGAACTGTTAGAAACATTCTCTGCAATTCTGGAAATTGTCCTCAGGCCCAACGAAAAATTAGACGGTATGGTTCATTTACAGAAAGTAATAAGGAAGACTAACGACTTCGCCTTCAATTGCATCCGAAATCCCTCACCGTATAGGGTAAAACCCAGACAAAGGAATGCTTTCTTGGATTTTGTGTTAAAGTCTTTAATATTTAGTCTTTCCCTGACTTAATGCAATTTCGATTCATAGATGATTTGTAACTGGTTGAAACAAAAAGAATACTGGTTTCCGTGAGGTTGAATAAAAATCCTCAACGTAGGACCACAAAACTCAGAAAGATCTTCACCATAGATGTCTTCTTATACAAATCCCAAGGATGTTGTGATCTCAAGCCATGACCCATCCATCACTCTGGGACGAGTAATTTCTCTTAAAAGACAAATCACATAAACTTTTTTTGGTGGAATGAATTCCATATAAAATAAATTACTCTCTCTGCAGATGTTTTATCTTCTTCATCAATCACCACATTTACGTAGATCTTCTTCAAAAACTATCAAGGATATGTGCGAAACGCAAAAAAAAACCCGGGCAAATAAATTCCGAGTTTTTATATGGTTCTTAATAGTACAACTGCTCATTTTCAATTCTTCCAGTTATGCATCCCAGTCAACTCTCAAATGAAATGTGGTTAAAGTTCATCTACTGCGTCACGCACTACTTCTACCATTCGCAATTGGCGTCAGAACCTCAACGAGGAAGAAATGCCTCCCATATCTCATTATAACTACCACAACATCTGTTCACAAATATGTATAGCTAACTGCTCACTAATACTCAAAAGAAGGAGAAACTTGTGGAAGAGATTCACGAAAAGAAATCTTTTACGTTGTCATAGTAAAATGGAACAGAACTATTGGCATACGCTACGTCCACAAATCTCATTAAAATCTTAGAAACTTTAGTGTTGTTGCCACGTGGATTCGATGTATGGGAGAATCCTTGAGTAGTAATCCCGGTTTCCATTTAAAATACACCATCTACTCTTTCCTCAAGCACCAGTGATCAACACAAAAACAGTTGAAAAGCTTTTGAATAACTATGGAAGCGAATGAACTTAATTCGTCTGCTAAGAAATTGCAGAAATATAGAAATTTTAAGTAATAAATATCAATAAATTGTTCAATGGAGAAAAAACACTTGAAAATTCACAGAGAATATGTATAAATTTTTTAATATTATTTTAAAAATTGGAAAATTCATACCACTGCAAAATACTTTGATCTCAGTCACTTAGCTATACTTTATTCTACCAGCAGGTAATTTTTCTTAGACAATTAATTATATGGATTCTTTCTTCGGGGTGAATTCCATATAGAACGAATTACACTGCAAAATTTCTGTCCATTTGAAAAATATACTAAAAAATAAATAAAAATCTAATAAGATGTGTACTTTCCAATGGGTGTAGGATGTTAGGAAAAAGCCAGTAAGCGAACGATGATGCGACTACGGATGGAATTTATTCGATGAGGAAAAATGGAATGTACTTAGCAACCGGATCGAAGCTAAATAGAGTCTACCAAGAGTGGTTTGAGAGCCTGGTACGAACTGGAAACGGCATCGTCTGGATTAATTTACATTAAATCTAATTCGTTGCATGGCGTAAAGAGGTATCCCTATCATGACGTTTTTTAAGAATAACATTTTGAACTATGTATAAAAATTGTAGGATTATTCCCACCGAACCATTTTTAAAAAAATCCCACATTGTCAGTGCGGATATAGGTACTTTAGCCAGCCCAGGCATTCATCGTCCAAAAACTATTTGCCGCAATGTTCCATCTTTTATGTAAAAATAAAAAACTAACGAAAAATTTATATATTTAGATGCAGTTGGAAGTTACTGTATGCTCAACATACATACTTAATACCGCCGAGTGAAAAATAGCATAGTTATTTACAGAATTTCTCACGGGTATAATTTTAAGAAAATATGCAGTAGATATCGATACCGTTTTAGAAAAAGAAAAGGAACACTAAGTTAGTCTAAATAACTTCATATTTGCTCAATTGAGGTAGATGTTTTGAGGGAAGCTTCATCGGAAATCGCGTTCTACTGCGTAGCAAATGTATAATTTAATAGTGGTTGGGAGTTCCGGAGACAGAATGCTTAATTTCACGATGACCATCCTGTAACAAAAATTATAGCTATGGATACCTATTGAAAAAAATGAAGACGCACTGTTTTCATTCATAGAGCACACAAAAATGTGCTGTAATTACAAGAATTAGCAACCAATTCTTGCCAAAATATGATGAAATATCTCCTGAACAGATCCAGAAATTAATTCCAGAAGCAGCAAGATCATGAACCAAGGTATGCAGTCGAGAATGAAAAACTACTCGTACTCGTGGTCCAAGCAAGGAAAAAATTGCCTCATTTGTAAGCAAATGAGAGCTTGCAGCAGTAATCAGGGAGAGTAGAAGTTAACCATTGATGGAAAAGGATAACACGGATTTGTATAGAATTGAGTAGCTACGGATAGATTGGGTTAGATTCAAAAAAAAGTAACAAAATTGGAATGACTATTACCACAAAGTTAACAGCAATACATGAGTCATACTCCTTTAGGTGAGATCCTTGGAAATGTCTGGCTACGAATAGAACAGCTGATATTTTCAGCTACTATAAGTCAATGACGTAGCCGAGAGCCATGTGTTTCTTCAAAAATCCACGAATCTCGCGTATTACAGTGAATGCTGAAGAAGTCGCTGAACTTAAAAATATTATTTCTATAAGTTTATCAAGCTTATTTTTGTCGTTGCTTTAGTCATCACTGAAATTGCGGAATCCTGTTGTTTTTCGTTTTTTTTTAAACTGAAAAATGACTTTCGCTCCGAGAGGTATCCACTAAAGGGAAAAGCATTGTCAATGGTCGTACCACACATTTGTGATTACTTGTAAGCAACATGAAGCGTGAAATAATAATCATGGCCGTGACGTCGCATCTATTTTTTGCTCGACAACAACAAATCCGTCACTGGCTATTATTAGTAATGGCAGAAAAACGATTCAAACGATCTACTCATTAAAAAGGAAATCATAATTATACGAAATAGACGAGCGGATGAGAGGATCGAGAGTGTGAAAACATTTGTCCGAATTGATTGATCAAGTGTTGATTGTTCCGAGAGCAATTACATATCTGTCAGGATATGTGTATACATAGTGGAAAATGAAATGATCGGAGCATATGTTCTCGGCGAAAAAAGGTCAACATTCTAACTGATGTTGGTCCAAAAGTTCGAATTTTGTATATAAGCCTTAAAATGTATTGAAATAGGAGGTTTTATTTTTTTAGAGACAAGAATTAATACAGTATCCATAGTAAACAATACCGACCAATCACATTATACTTACAAACTACTACAGCAATAAACTACTGTATTTTCGTTTTTTAGTCATTAATTTGTATGCTTCTGCTCCATTTAGAATTAAATTTAAAAAAAAATGCTTATGCAGAACCTAAAAATGTTGGTTTCGGATTTTTTCCTGCAAAAATACGGTTTTATATTGATGAGATAAGTGAAATCCCTTTGTTGCTTACGATTTCACGAGAAGCCAAATTTCTAGAGATTACTGTTCAAAACATCTAAAATCACCGAAAAAAACAATAGGAGAAAAAAGAAAATGTTTTGTCAAGACAAACTATTGCTTCTATTCAAAAAAACGGGGAAAAACTATGAGAATTGGTTTTATTCTATATATATATATATATATATATATATATATATATATATATATATATATATATATATATATATATATATATATATATATATAGTTGTTATAGGACAATCCATCAGTGCCAATGATGGCGCCCCTTTCTGTGGCTGGGGACGAATCCATCACCAACATGATTTGCACTTGGCATCCAGACATTCTCAAACTTAAGTAATTAAACCAATAACAATAGGACGGATGTGTCGGTAAGAGGTTTGGCTTTGACTGCACGATCAATGGGCCGAGACCGTTCTAGTCCCAATCAGATCTTTCATCCCTACGTAGTCGACAATTGGCCCCAGACTCGTCTGGGAGGATAAAAACACTGACTTAACACATCGACTCGCATCGCAAGTGATTGCAAGGTTGCACAGGTGTTCATAAACCTCAAAGGACTTCGAACTGAAGCCGAACGAGAAGGTGCATACCCGTAGGGATTGATCAGCATCGTGTACTTTATCCTTAATTCGCTTTGTAGAACAATATCGAGCACTAGAACATTCATCACTGAACCACGGATACAATGTGAAAACTGAGGCTGAGATTAATGACTCTTTTCCAGAAGCTTCCAGAATCCCTCCATCAGGACAATGCAAGGGAATAGAGAAGAAACAACGCAAAAAGAAAAGCAAACGGACTGCTTCTCTTAAACGATGCAAAAGTGCTCAGTTTTTCTTCGTTCAAATGTACACATTGTGCACATCTGTCAGACAATTCTGAATGTGATGCCATTATAAAAGAGCTTCCAAAGAATAAGAATTCTAAAAAAAGCTTCCATAAAGTGCAATAGAAGGATTGAATGCAATCGTTGTTTTTTTTTCTGGGATCATTTTTCGCAAGAAGACAACAATCGATTCTGAATATTAGCAACGAAACAGCTATCGAATTATCACATCGTATCTTGTGATTGTGTTTACCGAGTTCATTCCAAAATGAAAGTCCATTGGAAAAAAATCAGCAAAAAAACTTATCAGGAGATCTATCACATAAAAATATGAGATGTATGGTAAGAATGAGATGAAAAAAAATTCACTTTTGGTCATGAGAAGAAACCCTGATTGAAAATAACAAAATCCTCCTTTGAACGAGAGTTGGAGAAAAAAATACAGGCAATTCTATTCTCTATTTATTTCCATTTATACATTGCTATTAAAAAAGATGGTTAGTTCCCACCCTTTTTTCGTGTTTCCTGGAAATTAGTGGCTTTGTTTTTTTTTTATCAAGAAGAATATGTCAAATA
Source organism: Necator americanus (assembly GCF_031761385.1). Classification (NCBI taxonomy): domain Eukaryota; kingdom Metazoa; phylum Nematoda; class Chromadorea; order Rhabditida; family Ancylostomatidae; genus Necator; species Necator americanus. The sequence goes on from NC_087376.1 coordinate 31,674,304, forward strand.
AGAACAAAAAACAAATGAAAATGTGTCCTCAGTGGTACTTTAGAACTGTTTAGTTTCCTTTTATCTTTTCCCTTCATTTTCTATGTCTCAAGGGATGAAGGAAAGGAAGGTGGTTCCCGTGATCAAGAAACCACGATGGTTCTGCTCAGGACCAACTCTACGGATCTCGTTCCGTGATCGGGTTATGCTCGAGATCCTCTCGCAGATCCACGCTCAGACGGAGTTCGACTGTATCTGGAGCCTCTTCTATCTCTTCCCAAGGATGATTTCGACTTACATTTTAGGTTAGAGATAAAAAAAATTCCGGATAAACCTTAAACTACCAATTTTTTTAAGTCTGAATTGAATCCATGAGTGAAATCAAGGCAACAATAGCTGGCTTCCTTGTAAAATTAATATGTGAGATCGAGGTAGCATCCTTGGAATCTCCTTTTATGTTAATCATAGATCCATGTAACATGGACTTATTCAAATATATCTACGAGTAGAGGGACAGCCATATCTGGATGTGCTCTCCTTGCCAACCACGTCTACACATGAACTACGCGGATCATTTCATACAGGAATTGTTAGGTGGGACCCAGAAATAATTAATTTTTCCCTCATCTAAGAAATGCTGCTCTTGTTATGCGCTTCTGGTTGTGCAAAATATGGTATCGCGTCAACTATTCGGACCATTTTCCTCTGCCCCCTGCTTCCATCATTATGCTACATCATTTTATCCCATCTTCCTGATATTTGGTGCTTTATTGCTGCTATCGTAAATGCAACCCAGGTGGGGAGCAAGACTCAGGCAGCAGAACCAGGACGAGATCGGGTTACGATTCCCTAGGGATTGAGTGAACTTTGAATTTTGGTTACTATATTTTTGAATTAACAGTAAAGAATCCAGCATTGTTTCCTCTCCGGATCTAACAGGACCGAAGATAAAGTCTGGTAGTGACTACAGGATTTTCCGAACCCCTTTCAAGTGAAGTCGTACCCCACTACAAATTCTCTGTTGTACCTCGGAAGGAGGTTTATGGAACTGTTTCTGGAAGCGAGATCATACTGCAGGAAAAGTTTTACGTACCGAGCATACAAAATACGTGTGGAAAGAAAATTCTGCTTCCTGAATTCTGCTTAGAGTAAGCCTTAAGAAATCTTAATTTGATTAAACAAAAGTAAATTTCAAAAATCTGGAAAAAAAAAACTGAATACTACTAATCAAAGGTCAAGGAACTTGCTAGGGAATATAAATCTTTCGGGAAAATTAGCCAAGCACTTCTGTTGCCCTGCTGTTCTTTGCAAGCGATCACAACGTCACATAATATCTGTTACAACCGCTATACGCCTACGCATGATCATATGCACATTTTAACTTTTTTTAATGTATTTTTTTTTTTACTTTTTCCCAAACTCCATCGTTGATTCACTAACGTAGTGGTTCAATAAAGAAAAAAAGCCATATTCGTTCCAATCATCCGGTATCTAGCTCACAGCTTACCAGAAATCCAGAGATCCGGGGGACCCAGAAATAACTATACGTTTTTGAGGATATCAAGAAAAAAAAAGAACATATTCATCAAAGCAGATAATTAGCGCGTTAATCGTGTTTGTTTTTTTTTCCAAATTAGTAAAGAAATGAGTTCAATGTTGAGTAGTCTTGTAGCGTTTCTGGATGCTTTGCAAAATTGGCTGTCAGGCACGGATTTGGTGCTCCTACTCTGACGCGGAAAAGCGGTTTTAGGCTGGTTGTTCTGGTGTCGGTCAGAGTTCAGCGCCTAATGGCGGAAAAAAATCCGAAGAGCATTTGGGATGAGATAGGATCTAGCGCCTACATCAACGCATTCTTTTGGGGGTTTTTCGAAGCGAACACAATGAAAATGAGATTAAAAGCTGCTTGTTGACGGGAACGTACGTGAACGTCGTTTGGAATCGCTAACGCACAATCTCTCTCTTTTTCTATTTATGGCTATGGACGTACATATTTGTGTACGCTATTGTCAAGCCGATGGGCAGCGTTCTAGCCTCTTCGCATGCAAATTGTCTCCACTCACTCAACTAACTCTCAACAACGAATAATTAGTGGATGAGAATGGAAAAAAAGTCTGCAAAAGTTTGCAGATGACCGCTAGGAAGCAGTCTGGTCTAGAAATTTCTCCAAAAAAAAACAACTTTAAAGAAAAAAAAGTCGGAAACGAACATATATTTCGCAGAAATTTAACAAATCATATGAAAGTCTTCTCTTACTGATTTTGACTACCTTGACTTTGATGCGTAAAAAAAGATAAAAATCAAGAACTTTGACAATATGCACATCTTCCTGTTGTACTTTAAATCAGAGTCAGATCTCCAGAAAATTTTCATTGCTGTGAAGGATGTTTTCCATGATTTCGGCTGCATGTTTATATGAACGATCAACAGTTAAAATACCCTGGAAATGTTGGAGGTGCAGAAATCGTTTATGAGAGCGGATTGTTCGAGGGAAGGTGTGCGAATTTGGGTAGGATGGAACAAAAAAGGGTTAGTTATACGAGCAGAAATCATAAAACTTACTGATATCCAAGAGAAGTATGATTGGTAGCGCGAAAATGCGCATTTCTGTAACATCTGAAGATCAGTTCTAATCTTAGAAAACAATTGAAAATCGTATTTGTATTGTTTTGTTTGAAAAGTTGTTTGTTTATTTTGAAAAGTAATATTTGTCAAATCAAAGGATACTGAGAAAATCCAGTAATCATGAATTCTTTTACCTTTGCGTTTTACGAAGCCGGTCAGCCGGCTTCAATGGTTGCACGCTAGTATCGTACGTATTCATACATTCGACTAATAGGAAGCCAGTGATCCTGGAAAAAAAAATTCACTGCAGAGTCAACGTCAGCAATACGATTTATATGGGAAGAAAATCGTTGAAATACGAGAACTAGAACAAGAAATCGAGGCTTGTTCTTTTCAGGACTCAATTTCACAAGCTCCTTCCACGACAATGACCTTTCACAACAGCTTAAAGGCATCACCCCACGAATCTGAGGTGGTGCGGATTTCAGGTGGAGTATTCGTATACGGCATAACAGATTATGGAGAGGGGGTGATTCCGTCCATTTCTTCCTAATCTTCCGGGCCGTAAAAAACGGCCCCGAAGATGCGTGCGTGCACAAGTCTGGCGCGCTCCAATCGAACTCCTTGTGGAAAATAGTGCGCCGGAACGCCAGAAGCCGTATCTTCCGCGCCGTTTTCTACGGCAATTAGGAAGAAATGGACGGAATCATCCTTCTCTCAATAATCTACGATCCTGTATACGAATACTCCACCGGAAATCCGTACCACTCCAGATTCGTGGGGTGATGCCTTTAAGAATAATAACTGTCGGTAGTCCAAATACGAAGATCCTTGGAAAGAAATCAATAATGAACAAAGAGTAGAGAAAATTATGTAAAAAAAAACACAGCGCATATTTTCCGGCTTCTATTGGACTTGGTGTTTTTTCTTGTTTCTTTATTTGAACTGCATCTAAAAAGTAGAAAAAATAAATAGGAGTAAAAAACAAATAATAGGAATCAATGGAGTCATTGGTTAAGATATGTCAAAGATAGTTAGCCAGTTTTAAAGGTAACGAATTTTAAGTCCTGACAGTAGAATTCGTTTTGCCTTCACGAATAAAAGATTTCATTTCAGGGACAAAAATGGAAAAGTAAAGGTATTGAATGAAAAATATATAGGATATCCAAACATACTGGATCAGAGAAGATCAAAAAATCTTTTCATGGAAAGCGAAAATAAACCTATGTGTTGCGGAACTTTAACTGACAGATCATATGAAATTTTTATCTCTGACTGATTTTGATTACGTTGATTTTATGTTGAAAAAAAGATAAAAATCAAGAACACTGACAAGTTGCACATCTTCAAAATGTCCTTTAAAAAATTTTCAGCTATTCTGCTTATTTAATCAACTAGCTATTGTGCTGAGCGAAGCAGTCCGTGATATATAAACATGTCCTAACTAAAAACAGAAATCCGAACTTTTCTGCGAAAGTTAAGGTTATGCAAAGGAAATCACAGCTAGAGGCTAAGTAGCTGCTGTAAAGCTATGCGCGGATAGAATAGGACCAGATAAAAATGACGAGATGAAGGAAAAAGGTAAGAATATATATATAAAAAGGATTTCTAGATCAAGAAAAATATCTTGTTTGCAAAAATTTCAATATTTATCTATATATATTTATATTTAAAATTTTATTTATTATCGACTACGTTCTCTAGTTGTAAGCGATGCGTTGATGCGGTAAATGTGAAGGTTTCTAGATTTGCATACATTTTGCGTCGTACACTTTCGTACACGTGAATGAGCACACATTCACTAATTAAAAGAACGTGAAACTTTCACTTCACGAACGAGCATTCACGATTACATAAGTAAGATCATTGAAGAGCAAAAATCCGAACTAACACAGCTCTAATTTGGCGCCTAATTCGGAGCGCTTCGAGCTCGGGGATCGGTGCCAGGATGTCTGCAGCTCCATCCCGGAGTCTCGCCCGCATTCCAAGAACAAGTCGTATTTAACAAAGCAATCAGCTTCGAGTAACCGGCGTTGTTGAGACGAGAAGTGAGTGCGGTTCCCGTGTGTTACGTTTTGTCCCATGATGAAAACGATGGTGATGAAGATGAAGTCGGGAAATCCTGGCCAGTAATCAGGTGTGGGAAAAAGTTTAGTCGCCGAGTATTTTCGAAAATTTGTGTTTGTTTTGACGGGATAGAGATTAGGCAATTTCTTTCATCCAGGAATAAACCGTGCAACTTCCTTCATAAAAATGAATATGTAAGCAAACGGGTCCGTTCGAAATCATTGCTGAGAACACAGGGTGACGTAGTTTCGTAGGAGGAGACCATCACAAAAAGCAAAATGATCTCGGATGCTCTAAAAGGACGAAATCCAAATCATTTCATAGACCAAATACAATAGAAGAAAGCGAATTGCGGCTGGAACAGATAGGAAGTTTCCAAGAAAACTGAATACTGAGGAAATTGAGAGCTCACAAGCAGCACAGCCTCCTAACATCCAGGCACCTCGGGAGAAACTCTTCATACTCTTCATTATACCTTTATTCACTGAATAGTTGCGAAAAAAATACAGATCCCTCGAGGAAAAACAAGTTTACTGAGGAGGAACCGGGCAAAATGAAAGTTTTTCGGAATTCTTCTAAAAGCGAAAGTCTAATTACGAGATATTGGAGGAGGATGACGCTAAATAAAGAAAAATTAATGTGTGAAGCTTTGAAATCTCTACTCATGGTCTACAATAAAAATCCAAAAAGTAAAACAAAGTGAATTTAACAGTTTTCTCGCCATAGAAATCGTTAATACTTGTTTAAGAATAATTTTTACTATTGCATTTCAAGGTATCCGAGATTATTCACATTAAATTTATGAGGAAAAAAGATATACATCCCTATTAATTGTGGAAAACGTCAAGCAAAGGACACTTGGCAATTCCCTATACGACGCTCATTTGATGGTTGGGACTAATTTGAGGAATCTTCCGGATTTCGCACGGAGATTTCCCTGTGAATGAAAGTGTAGGATAGACCGAGTCTAGGACTACTACATACTACGACGAATGAAATGAAAATTTCTGTCATCTGCAATAAAGAGTTGTTGAGTTGTTAACCTTAGCTAGTAAATTTTTTTTTCTACTGTTTGAAAAAATCCTAACCTAATTCCGGATAACATTAAGTTGAAAGAATATAATTTCGAACGTGAAAGAATATCCGTCACCTTCAGATCAATCCTACCCTTCCTAAGGAGATCGCGGTATTAAAGCTGCCGCTGTTGTATTTTTTAAGGAATGAAGGTTTCCATCAACTGATCCTACATGCTCTGCACCGCTGTTGTAGTGTGGCTTGGAAACATAAATCCGAACAGAGATTCCAGAAAAGATACTACAATTCACGAAGCGATTGAGTACGGGAAGTACGCGACCAGTCTGTTTGAGCTTTGAGCAAGCTGACGAAATTTGAGATGATGACGTTGTGTTACTTTCTCACACCGGATTTCACAGCAATCGTCTGTGCATGGCACGATGAGGTCACAGACATACACAATCCGTCTATTGCCATTTATTTACTGGATAATACGGTTTTCTGGACAAAGAATGCACTAATCAATAGTTGCATTTCTCGATCACATCGCTCAACTATTTCCGCAATTACGGGACATTTTCTTTTTTTTTCTTGAAATTCCCGGATGCTTTCCTTATCAAACATGCAAATAGTCAGCAATCCTAGGAATGTATAAAGCAAAATAAACTAAAAGATATTGCTTCTTTGACCTGTAAAGACCTAGGATATGGCGATGATGAACTAAAAATTGAGATATGGTGAGTTGGAGCAAAGGAAAGTAATAGTTTCCATAAAGTCAATTGGAAAAAATCCAGCTTGTTCCAGATAATTCGCATAAGTCGATGGTATGGTACGGCAAATAGTTCTCTGCATTAAATACGGCTGAGACTAATGAGAAAAAAAACTCGGAAAAGAAGAAAAATAAAGGCGAAATATTGAACATTAAAGGAACTTATTACAAAGGCAGCAATACTTGAGAGACCTTAAAAACTGAGATGCTAACTTCTTACAATTACTACTAGTGGACATATCAACAAATCGTTTATGGAGATGCAATGTCAATCAGTCATCGTTCACGAGAAATGTGTGACTGTACCCCAATAAATCAGAATGTCGATCAAAATACGAAAAAAAAGCACAGATATAATGCAGCTGAGTGCAAAATTCAGAGAACTAAGTGCATTTAAAGACATCACACGACGAATCTGGAGTGGTACGGATTTTCGGTGGAGTATTCGTATACGGGAGCGTAGATTATTGAGAGAAGTGTGGTTCCGTTCATCTCTTCCTAACTGCCGTAGAAAACGGCCCGGAAGATACGGCTTCGAGCGTTCCGGCGCACTATTTTCCACAAGGAGTTCGATTGGAGCGCGCCAGCCCTGTGCACGCGCCGCATCTTCTGGGTCATTTTTTACGGCAGTTAGGAAGAAATGGACGGAATCATACCCTTCCCCATAATCTACTATCTCGTATGTGAATACTCCACCTGAAATCCTTACCACCTCAGATTTGTGGGGTGATGCCTTTAATGTAAAGCACAACGCAATATTTATTCAGGAAACGCACCAATGATTCTATACATAAAACCCTTTAGACTTAAGATCCAGTGCTTCCTGCTTTTAAAAATATCCTTGCTCTGGTGTAATCGCATAAAATCCAAGAAGTATATACGTGATTAGCATCTACATATACGCAGAAAATTTTTGTAAAAAGGAAAAAGAGCAATGTAGCTTCCAAGTGATCGACAAAAAATAGAGGTAAATTTTAAAATTAAGGCAAATGGTAAAGAGTTCTCAATTTCAACTCAACTTTCAAACAATTCTCGGTGAGAGCGAACGTACCATAGCTCTAAGAAATTCAGAAGTGTCTAGAACGGTCGGTGGTTCGAAATTCTCATGGAACAACTAGATATTTCATCAATCCGGTGTCAGTAGATTTGTACAAGACTTTTCCGGAAAGACCAAACTCTGGACTCATCCAGCAGACCACCCCCGCAAGTAACACACGTTTACCAACCCAACCTCTAGGATTTTGAATTTTGAAAGGATTGAAGTGGATAGAGCCGGTGCATCCTGAAGAGATGATCAACGCCATGCACTTTTAATCCCGAAAGAGTCGTATCATAGAATTTCCAAAGAAACTCCATGATATAGCTGCAATTTGCAGAAATTTAAAAATATAAAACAAGGAATAGATGAGGAATGATCCTACGTATGAAGAAAGATTTGAATGCAGCCGGTCAACCCGGAAAACATTTTGTGTGACAATATGAGCAGCAGGTCCTCTTTCTCCAAAACGCTTCCGAAGCAAATCGGACGAAATCCGCGAATTAGGTTATGGATAATGCTGAGAAATTGATTGGGCACTACGCTTCAGGAATCTATCGCGGTGAAAACAAGTGAAAAAAATAATAAAAAAAAAGACATTGTACTATTAGTCCATACAATCATCGTCTAAAATTAACACTTCAAAATTACATTTTTCCCCAGTCGAACGTGTTAATTTTGCCGCTATGGATTTTTTTGTTCCGGAAAAAGAAATGTCTTCAAGTCAGCAAAGCATCATGCGGATTGTTATGTTGTTATAGCGTCGTCTGACGCTTTATCCTATTATATCACATATGACAGATGAATATCATAAACTTCAAACACAATTAACTCTTACGTATCAATGTATGAACTTTTCCTGCTTGAAAAACATCCTGAAACATGAAAACATTAACTATTCGATTGATATCATGAACCATGGATGGGCTCGGATGCGATTTCCTTCATATTAGGCCTTATTTTCACTCCAAAATTCTCATCAAAATCTGCTGCATTTTATTATTAGAAAATAGCTCATTTTTTGAAAAGAAATAAGATGAAAAAGAATAACACATATTAAATCCCAATATTAAAGATTTTAAAACCGTTATATGCCCCTTAAGAAGAAAACTAGTACCAATGTATTCGTTGCGTTCCTTACTGGTCAGAAAAAGATACATTTCTCCAAAGATAACTGCTAGTAACTATTTCTTAAAAGTGCAGAAAAAAATCCAAAAAGTGCTATAGAATTTTCTGGATGTTGAGTCCTTGAGTGTTCCAATTTAGCTAGGTAATAACCTAATAACTGAGGAAAATCTCAGTGCTGAACACTACCTACGGTTTTCCTCAAAAAAAAAAAGACTATCAGTTGTTGACTGAATACAGCTTCTAGTTTCTTTTTACTGACTTTTTCTTAAATAGACACTCCACAAATTGAGAGGAAAGGCTGATACAGGAAGAGAGGAAAGGCTGATACTAGAAGTGTTCTGGGGAGGACTAGGGCGAAATCAAAGGAATTAAATGAATAACTAAAAATAGTGCTGGCAGCGAGAGTTGGAAACGAATGAAATTTCCATTTTTATTTTACCAATAAAGAGAAAATCCATAACATCTCAATAGAACTAATATTACCCTTCGCTGGAGGATTTTTGTGACATTTTTCATCTTTATTGCCGGTAAAACTTACATTATACATAATAGTTATAGCTCGAATAAAATGTTGCAAATACTACAGTGGTTACTATGCCAACTCCTTTCGTTCGGATATAAACTACAAGAAATTTTTCACTGAGATCAAACCACTCAGCTCTAGAGAGCAAGTAGGAAATTTAATTTGGAAAAAGAGCGCTCATTCCCTTCAGTAATGGGTTCTTACGGAAAAACATTGAAATTTGAAGGCTGAGTACTTAAAAAAACAATACAATACAGTAAAAATTTTTCAAATCGATCACAGATATATAGAAAATGATAGTATTAACATTTTGGATCTGAACAAAAGAAGAAAGCTTCTCATCTCATTTTTTTAGGATTTTTATCCTGCGTTTAACCGCGTATGGAGGCTAAACTGTGATGAAACATTCGTTTAAAAACACACCTACACATTGAAATCTATTTGAGTTGGGCTCTAACATGGATTCAAAGTTCTTCAATGAATGAAGAGGTGCAAGAAATTCGTAGCATTTCAAAAGTGCAGTTACGAAATGAACAAGCACCATGTGGCGGAGATCCAGTCCTTTGTTTGTTAATAGAGCGCGTAATTTTATTAGTCCATTTACTGCATAGTTATCAACATTGTTGACAATTTCTGAATGTGATAACAGTTTCATCATTTCTGATCACTTATTGCGTTTCTATTTTTATTCGAATTGAAGGGATGCGATTGTTTGGACAGATAACAAGTCCAGAACAAACTTTCCCAAGACGCATTCAAGAATCCCGAGGAAAACGAACGAAATTAAAGGATACTCGGTGAATAAGGGATAATGGGACGGGAATCTATCTTATGTAGATCCAGCAAACTCATTATTCTAGGAACAGCTGCAATTTACGCGAAGTAATTTCCCTAGATTTCTCAGGAATTGCAAAGCCATCACATTCTCGATGATACATTGTGTATAAATAATCGTTTTCAATTCGGTACAATATGGGTGAGGTTAGAAAGCGATCCATGTGGTTATTTGAATATTTGACGCATCCTAGAACTGCGACAGAGATCAGTCAAGTGCATCCGAAAGCAGTTGAAAACCGAATTACCTGGATTTGATGGAAGAATTTTGTCGGCGTTTTCGTGATGGCTGCATTTTGCGGAAACCACTCTGCATATTGTTTGCTTCTACCATTTCCATATGAAATCATCAGAGAACTCAAAGGTTTTGCGAGGATAAATGCAGAACCTTCTAGCAAAAAATTAGATCAAATATGATAATAATTTTTTCTTCCAACAAACAAACTAAACAAAAGATCATTCTCAAACCACTTATCCTACCAAAATTCTACTTTATCCGACTTTTATAGTTGTACTTAACTCTAAAAAACAAAGTATTACGATGAGATATAATTCATGAGCTGTTTTTTTTTTCTCAAAATTAAATAAGCAGACAAAAAAGCTATTTCCAACATGTCATAACCGTTCGATAAAGAATTTATCATTCCACAGTAGTATTTGAATTCTGATTTTTTAATTTTTCAGATTCTCGTTTTTTTCAGGTCATTGAAGTGAAGTGTCACGTTCGCAAAACGGAACATCTTCGACACCATTACTCTTTTTTAGAATTAATGGTGGTGATAAGGCAACAGAAGCTGTTGACAAGATCTTGTTGTTAGTCAACATGGATCGAATGAGGCACGAAAAATTTCAAAAAGAATGAAAAAGACGTGGGAAAAGTACAAGAGAAAAACAACTAAAAATATGTAAGAAATCAATAAGAATCATTGAGAAACTTCGTCAGTAACCAGTAAGAATCACTGCAGGATGAGAACAAGATGTTGGAAACGAAAGGAAGCGTTGGGAGGAATAACAAAGGATATTGTACTCTTAATTAATTTGAAGTGGTTCTTTTTTTTTCGAAGAAAGAAACCAGCAGGGAAAGGATTTCCCCTCAATCCACTACAAATATGTTGGTCCCTCTTTGATCAGTTTTTGAGGTCAAAAATCACAATTTTAAAGCAACAAGAAAAAACGGTGAAAGCTACTTTTGTACATTGTCTTTTTTCCATATAAAATAACCTTAACTTTAGCGACTCTATGGCCTCGATAATGCTCTATTTTGTTCACTTAACACTTCACTTTAATACTTTGAAAGAAAAAAAAAACAAAAGTTAATGGGATTCGAAAGTGGAAATGGGACATTCTCATAAAGAGGAGAATTCTCTATCAGATGGCATATAAAATTTCATTTAGGAAATATTTTTCTAATATCCATATATATATATATTTGCTTTGAAAGAAAAACACACAACTCATTCTTCTGGCTGGTGCTACTCTACATAGCTTCATGGAGGACAACACCGTTAAGCAGTTTTTTAGAAAGAGAATGACGTCTAATTCAATTTTTATTTTAAAAAAATCCCACTCTTTTTGGCAAATTCGGTGCACTGAAAACTCATTGATTTATCTTTTTCATGATGTTGAGGGGAATACCGTGAGGAACACAAAATTTGTGACTCTAATTTTTCTAGTTTAAAATGTAAACTTACATTAAAAAGGACGTTTATTAAACTAAGAGTGCTTGATTCATACATTATTACAACAGTGTTGGCCGATCTGACTTATTATTACTAGGGAAGAAAGAATAGCGAGACCTAAATTCATCCTTCCTAGGATCGAGGAAAATGTAATTGGGTAATGTAGTCCAAAGGAGGAGGTGTTGCAATTCGAATCCGAAACTGAAACTTAGTTGTTTTTTTGTTGGTTTTAAGAGATAAAAGGATAAAGTGCCTGGCGTCAGTCAATCCGCTTGGGATGCGCCCCCACGTTCACTTCAATTCAGAACCGTTTGGAGTTCAGGAACGTGTAACTAGCCTGTACAATGACTTGCGGTGGCTAGTCGATGTGTCAAGTCGGTGCTTTTTATCCTCCCAGAGAAGTCTGGTACCAATTTATCCACTCCGGAGGGATGAAAGGCTTGGTGAGCACTAGGGCGGATTGGAACCTCCGATCGACCGTGCAGGAAGCGCAACCTCTACCCGCTACACTACACCCGCCCTTTTTTTGTTGATATACAGAAATATTTTCGTGGAAAAAGGCATTATAGACGTAACCTTCTTCAATTTCTTTCAAACGACTGGATTTTGCGGTAACCAAGACTCGAAATAGCCGGGCTTTGGGGAAAACTCGAGGAGTCTCGTCTAAAAAAATCCTTCATTCGTGCGTAATCTCACCGTTCGCACTGGCAATGACAATAAAAAGTCCTTCTCAGGAATTACTACGAAAGAGAAAAAACAATTTCCAAAGTTGTTTTCATCTAAACATGACAAATGTCAGCATTTATCCGTTCACTCATAATCAACCTATTGTAAATTCTTGGACTGATATGCGGTAGACCAAAACACTAGTAAACAGGACATTTCAAAATGTCAACGATTTCGTTAAATCCAGAAAAGAGCTTAACGCACGAAAAACGTACGAGAAGATGAAACAGAGCATAATTCTGGAAAAAAAAGCAACAGTTTGATCTTATTCTTAGATCCACAAACTAACCAGTAAGTGTGAGAAAAATAAAACCCCATAATGTTACATGTTCCTTAGAGGACCATTGCAAGACTTTGGATCTTTTGGGAAAAAGCAGGGGGATGTTTGAAATTTAAGCGTACACATTGTGAATGTTGTAGATTTAGATTTGCAAATTTTCAAAGAGAATTCCCGAATCTGCAGTGATTTGTCCTCAAAGTACAACACATTACGCTAAAAATAGCCACCATCATCAGGACGTATAAGAATATTAAGCAGAAGTGCACGATGTTTGTAAGCAACCATAAATTCACATCCTGCAATTGCAGCAAAAATGAATATGCAAACAAAACAGCCAGAAATTAATAGAAGAACTAAGTCTAATTTTTCCAACGTTTCAGAATGCTTCCAGCTATTGTTATCTGGAACCCACTGAAAACGTTGAAAGAACTAGTATTAAAGGGAAAAAAGAATGATTAACAGAGTCATTCAGCAACACAAATATCGCTTAATTTATTGAAAAGCGAAGAGACAATTCAAGCGTGTATCGAAAAAATAGTGCTTTTTTCATTTCAAGGGGACCTCCAAAATGCATTACATGAGCGACTACCAGCTACCAACTAGTAATTGCAGTCGTTAGCATTTGCGTTGGTCCAGAATTTTCGTGTCCACGATGTCTATTGTGAGAGAAATCCATTCATTCAGCTTATTCACAGACAAATGATTTTCGAACTCAAACACAACGAGTTCATTCATTTCGAATATGTGGGCACTCCAAAAGAATTACGAGACATTTTTGTTTCCTTTCGGCTCATGTTCTGTTTATATTTCGCCTGCAATATCAACAACGGGAAAGCGATCCTGATTTTTTCTATCCATGAGTAGTAGCAGTTGAATTATACGTAAGAGGATGCATGGAAATTTAAATCGGTCCACTCTTTGCTTTAGTGACTTCCAGTTAAAAAAATGAGAAGATCCACAGGTTTCGTTTTCGAAGACATACGGGAATTGAGGAAACTAAGAGAATCTTACAAAGTTACTTTTGGAAAGAAAAAAGCTGTTTTGGTACAAAAAAAATCCATTAAAATTATTAACATATGCTAATATCCAAGAAAACGAATATGAAAATCCAGAACAGCAAACAGATAGGAAACATTAATCAGTGTTACATAGAATTTGAAGCAGCTCACGGAAATGAGAGCCAATGTGAATATGAATATGGATGCGGAGCGGGGGGCTTTCCTCATTAGGAGCTGAAGCACTGGTCCACAACCCCATCCCGGACGTCGCCCGCCTCCCAAAAGCTGTCAGTCGCTGACCGCTGGTAAGGAGATTTACGCAGTTACACAAGCTTTCATTAACGGAATGACTTATGCAAATGGAATTAAAGGGATATTTATTATTATTTAAAGTAGTCAGACGACTAGCGGAACGAGAGGAGACCCATAGCGAAAAATTTGTGCACGAACAAGAAGTGATTTTTTGGAAAAAAAAATCTGAGAGACAAAAACGACATTTTATATAATTTGAGAGTCCTAAAATTTACAAATCCCATTAGTCCACAAAATTACTGGGAAGATAAACCTCTAAAAAAAGGGTGCTGAGCCAACAAAAAAAAATTTTTCCACGAACTTTTGACACATAACCTTTTAAAGAGAATACCAAGCTACAGCCGTTGGTTTCACTTCCAATTATTTTCTATGTAGAGCAACTTTAGACCTAAGACATACCTCTTCTACTTCGATATTCCTCAGATACACTACTGCGTTTGCGGAATGAAATGTTGCATCCAGGATTCTCTGACATTTTTTAGATTGACTATAATTCTTTGCAATCCCTGCAATGAAAGTAGCTCATCAGTCAAAGAGATTGATCAATATTAGGTTGGATCAATGCCAATAATGGGCGAAAAAATAAATATAAAATTAAAAGTACCAAACGCAGTGACAGTAAGAAAGCAATTTTTTGATGAAACACATTCTAAATCGTGGTGAGTCATCATTGTTTTGAAATATCAATGATGGATCCTGAGAAACTGTCCCTAGAAACAATTACTGACGAAGAACAGAGAGTAATTTTACAAATTTACTTCCTAATAGCGTATTTTTCAGGATGGTCGAAAGATACCTTAAGAAACTATTCAGTACGAAGGTGTTTTCGACCTTGTAAGAGGGCACAGGTAATATTTTTCACACGGTGACTGTTTCGAGTTCAAAAGCATGCTCAAGAATGAAATCGAGGATGGCATAGAACGTGACCTATACCGTAATGTCCAGCAATTTCCGGATCGAAGACAGATGATCTTTCACAAGAACGGGGACTACATATAACCTTTGCAAAATTTCATCACTCCTTCGTTTTTCAGGGAAAATGAAATTGAATAGAACCCGCTCTTAACCACCATTGGTCCAACTTAATGGAAAAATTGGGTTAAAATTAAAAGAAAAAAGAATTTCGAGGATTTGCCCACTCAGATGTGTAGTTAACGTTCGTATCGATTAGTCCATTCACTTATTTCCTGAGTTAAAAGTGAAAACGAAGTGAATAACTATCTAAAGTAAGAGAAAGGATTCATATCTTCAGGAAAACTAAGGATTTAACTTTTTTGGTGTTTAAGTAGAGGTTAGAATAAACAACAACAAATATAAGTGTATGGAAGTCGATGAGAAGCAAACATGCCGCCAACAAAGCACTTCGACCAATACCTGGTGGGCCTAGATCACATCGATTGGTTGGTCAAGTGAGGTCACAATACCGACGTCACATCACCGAGTGTATTTATGCGTGTATTGTCTTGATCAATAAAGATTTCTTCAGACTTCCAGATTAAATGTCAATGATTTTTTAAAAGTTTAGTTAAATAACTATAATAACTATGGATCAGTTATTTTTAAAATTTCAAATCCGCAATTCTATTTCCATAGCAGTTTCTGGCAAAAAAATGAATTCCTGTGAGTCCGATGGTCAAAAAAAAGAGAGAATGGATTCGAGCAGTGTGCTGTTGCACGGATCAACCTCTAGGATCGTCAGCAGAACAACTTTATGAAGCCAATCATACATATTCACGAGCCCAAAACCCAAACAATTTCCAAACAATTTGTAATTCATTTATGGAAACCGATTATTTTCAGGATTTGTCTTCTATAGAAACCTATTCTTCTGACTCCTCGCGAACATTGCAGTCTAGTTTTTTTTTCAATCGTCCGGATTTTTCTTAATTAGTTTTCCGCTAAGGCTCCAAGGCTTGTGCGTCGTCAATCATTTAACAGCTTATAACTGGTCGATTGTAGAATTTTTTAGTTCTTGGATTTCTTTCATTACAATGCAGTAGAGCCATTGTTATGGTTATCCAGGACATGAACGATGAAGAGTGGAGTGCTAAGCATCTGAAGGCCATGGTGACTAGTAATTCTTTAAGATTTCGTTTTCATACAGACGCTCATCTCTAATATGGAGCGATGTCCCTTCAAGAACCATATAAAATGAAGGACACTTCAGGACTACGGTGCATCTTTTTCGCTAACGAAAGAAAGAAAACAAACTCAAAACAAAGACATAGAAAAGAAAAACATAAAATACATGCTTGAACAATGCATTAGAGTATATAATTTCTAGATCTTCTATTTTCTTCTGGAAACAATACTTTTACATAAAAGGGAATTTCGGAAAAAAAATAAAAAATGTGAATCCATTAGATGAGCCACCGGAGAATCGTTATTGTTTTAGACGTAAAAGAAAACTATGTCGTATGCAAATGTCGATTGAGAATACAATTTTAGGGTTGAGTTGGATGTTTGAAGAAAAAAAAGACGTCTTGTCCGCTTACAATGATGACTTCATAAATTTTAAACATAAAAATATTTGAAGAGAAAAAATGCAACTAAACATCTTCTCACAACATAATTGGAAAGATATTGAAACGTACAAAATGCGCTAGCGTTCCTAAAGTTTGTAAAAACTGCAGATTTTTTTTTTGAAATTCGAACGCTTCCTGAACATTTTTTTTTTGCTGCTATGCATTTCCATAATTTTTGTCATGGTTTATAGTTCAAGCTTCTCAATCTTGGTGTCAGAAATGATTGATACCGGTCACGTGTGTACCAGGAATTAAGTATCCAAAAAAAGAATATTTTGAGCAAGGAATCGTCACACAGAGAAGAAAACGGGACCTGCTTTCCTTAGTTTTTTTTTTTAACGCAGAACTTCCTTTGGATATTTGAATCTTTTGGATTTAGCAGTTCATTATGAATCCGTTTTGTTGATTAACAAAGAAATTGTTTACTGCTGAACAAAAACGGATTATTCCTCCGAAATTTGGCGTTCTGTCTGTTTCTCGGAAGAAAAAATCGCCCCAAAAAATGTTGCCCAATAGGGTTAAAGATTGGATACTATTTGAATAGACGAATTCCTGCGGCTTATTTTGTTTTCGATTAGATACGATTCCCGTAGCACGAGATTTATCCAGGAACACAGTATATGTCAGCATTTCAACAATGGAAAGGAGCCACTTTTGAATGAGATCGTCGAGCAGATGTAAATCAAACACGGCGTCACCCAAATCCATCAAATCAGGAATGCGAAAAACAAAGTGTTTTCACGCAAACGTTTGTTGAAAATAATATACGCCAGATGGGATGCCTGGCCAGGATTTGGATGCTAACAATAGCTATAATGTGATCAGTTTTAGCGCTGAAAGATGAGATTATTTGTGGAGTATGTTATTTTTCCTGACTTAGAAACTTTGCACTATAATTGCACAAGAGCGAGTAACTCTAGTCGTTCTACTGAAAGAAAATTCCTCATAGAGTGCCTTTTTTCTGCGGAGGCAACGAATCCCAAATATGTGTAATTCAAGGTCTCGCCACTACGTTTTATGTTAGACTATTCACATTAAGTACCCTGTTCTCCTTCAAATATCCTAAAATACGGCTGAGCATTAAGTGGGACAAAAACCAGAGAATCCGCAAAGGAATTTCACTTTTCTGTATTTTTGTGGATCCGTAGAAACAATTTACTTTCTTTCTAGTAAAATACTACTACTACTACAATGACAATTTGTTATTTCAAACATGATGACATGATGTGAATAAATGTCTGAAATGAAAGAATTTTTCATAGGGCAAGGTTCTAAATGTTGAAGGCATCACCCCACGAATCTGAGGTGATATGAATTCCCGATGATCAAAGACTATACGGAATCGTAGATTGCAGAAACGGGTGGAATCTCGCTCATTTCTTCCTAATCGCCGTAAAAAACGGGCCAGAAGATACGGCTTCGAGTGTTCCGGCGCGCTATTTTCTACAGGGAGTTCGATTGGAGCGCGCCAGAATTGTGCATGCGCCGCATCTTTCGGACCGTTTTTCACGGCAATAAGGAAGAAATGGACGGAATCGCCTCCCCCCCCCCTCTCCATAATCTACCATCCCGTATAGGCATAACCCACACGAAACCCATATCACCTCAGATTCGTGGGGTGATGCCTTTAAGGGGGGACTCTGAAGCAAATTTTCGGTGTGCTTCTCCCTCAATCATCGAGCAAAGATTTAAAAAAAAAATCCTTTAGCATATACTCACATTTATACTTTGGGGAGAAATATTTATGATCTATTGAATAATTTTGTATTATTATTTGTGTCATTTATTTATCTTGTTGTTTTTTTATTTATTGTAATTATTTATGATCTTGGAATAATTGTCCTTACCTGGATACCTATAGGCTGATTAATTGTCTCCTGGTGCACATTGTTCTCTTGTCAATTGTGCGAAAATTGTTATCGTTGCGGCGAAAACTGTGACCTTTGTCTATCTTTTCATAAAATTACTACTTAGTTATTATTAGTTATTAGTTTTTAGTTTAAGTTGTTTTGTTATCGCTGAATTGCAGTGATAAGCATAAAGAAAAAAAAAACTGTTCCTTCAATGAATGCAATTTACAATTGCTGAACAACTTTTTTTTTCTTTTTCTCTTTTTTTTTCATTGTATTCTAGAACAGGATTCTCAGTACAAATTGATGACAAAATTTCTTACGTTGCACAGTGAAAAATTCTGAAAATCGAGCAGAATTTGCAATAAAAATCTGAGAAATATTTTCACTTCCTAAATCCAATCGATTTTATTAAAGGTAGTAGTTACCAGTTGATATCTACCCCATATACTTGTATATTCTGGATAAAATCTGTTTCACTTCGAAAACATGTTCCAAGTTCTTGAAGAAGAATTTCTGGAAGATTTTATTTGTGTTTTGTGCAC
Source organism: Necator americanus (assembly GCF_031761385.1). NCBI lineage: Eukaryota > Metazoa > Nematoda > Chromadorea > Rhabditida > Ancylostomatidae > Necator > Necator americanus. Next base: position 31,693,131 of record NC_087376.1, read on the forward strand.
ACAAAAATGTGATATAGTCTCGAATGGAATGCTACAAGTAGAAGAAAGTTTGTCAATTCAATTTAAATTTTCCTAAATGTGAAACCGCGAAATCGAAAAAAAAATTCTTAAATGAAAAATCGAAAAATGTGAAATAACGGATATTTTTGTCAATTTCCACAATATCTATCATCCTCAACTTGCTTAGTCAAGTAATGGTATACAGGCAATTAGTCCCAGGCAATTGGACTGTAGCTTTCATTTATCGTTCTTTTTCCTATCGAATTTATTACAAAATTACGGATTATGGGAATTCTCAAAAGTCTTGGTGCAGCCTCTAAGGGAGATATTAAACACGGTACTAAACTAAGCTTTCTTACATGAACAATTCGTTTACCAGTAAAATGTAGGACCACAATTGAAATGCGAGAGCCAACAATGTAAAATTATGTTTTAAAAAACCTCTTACTTCTTTTTCCTTGTTTATTTCTGTTTCACAGGGATTTATTTCGCAATTTAAGTTGTTTATATATTTACTTCTCCTATGATAGACAAACATTCAAACTACTGAAACCGTGACCAACTATATGAAATTTTAGAGTATTTGTGTAGAGAATCATATGGTAGATGAATTTGAAAAACACAGCTGACTACATATTTTTCCCTGTACAAAATTGACATCGAATAGAATGTGATTCCTTTCGAACAATCCATTTGCTGTCACATGATTTACGGCTAATGTTCGATGATCCACAATGTCGATGGTAAAGAATAAAAATAATAGTTATCCAAGTTGATAAAAACAAGTTTAAAAAATCATTCAGTCACAGGTTATTTACATATTTGCTCACCTCTGCGGTTTTTTTTTTTTTGAAAATTCTACCAAGCGTTCCATTTAGGGCACAAAAGCATCTTGTCTATATAAAAGCCAAGATGCCACGAATCCAACTTGGTTAAGAAATTCCAGGGAGAAGTTACGGATGGGGTTGCAGATTGCGAGATCTGGAATGGTTTCGCTCATCTCTCCGTCGTAAAAAAACAGCGTGAAAGAAGCCGTTTTTCACGATGATTTCAGTTGCAACGCACGCATCGCATCTGTGTGCGAGCGGTCGAAGATCTGTGATATACCAGTATATTGAAGCGAAATCAATCGATAGGCTGCTACGGGTACATGGAGGAGCGTTCTAACGTGCCTCGTAAGAAAAAAACAGCGCTTCCATGCCGTCTTTATGACGATTGGGGAGAAATGAGCGAAAATATTCCTTATCACGTGATCCGAAACCCCCTTCTTTGGCTTTTCCCGCCGGTTCCTTCATCACGTTAGATTCGTGGTCCGCTGCCTTTAATACAGACTCTCAATAATGGTCATAAAAACAACATGAATATCACTTTATTTCCTACGAGGTACGTTAGAACGCCCCTCTATGTGCCCGTTCCAGTCCCCTCAGCACTCTATATTATTGATTTCACTTGAAAAAGGCCGGCGAGAATATATCACAGATCTTCGGCCACTCGCACGTGGATGCGATGCGTGCACGTGCGGTATTTTTGGGTTGCATGATCCTGAAATAGTTGTAAAAAACGGTTTCTCCTACGCTCTGTTTTCGACGACTAAGGGAAGGTGAGCGTCCATCCCATCCCTGAAGCCGTAGTCTACAACCCTAACTCCACCTTTTCAGTCGGACTTCCTCACCACGTTAGATTCGTGGTATTCTGTCTTTAAAAAAGTTTATTTAAATTTCACATGCGAGATTATTTGAAGGAATTTGTCTGTGAAAGGGTTTTACGCCAAAACACCATGAGAAAATATGTATTTACATGTAACATTTCTGTAGGAATTCAAAAAAAAAACAGTCTATACTCTGAGTACTCAATGTGAAAATCCACAAAGATCTGAGCGTTCCAACACATTTGCCAAGTGTTTTCATTCTAAGTACAGATTTTTATGCAAGGTTCGTGGATCTGAAGAGGGAATTGTCTACTTTCACTGTCTACATCTGTTTCAGAACAAGTGAATACATATGATTATTACAACATATTGAAGGTTCTTCCGGATTTCAGGTCAGTAATAACACTACGGATTGGATGCTTTGACGCAAAGCGATATTTTGGCTTTCCAGATCTGGCAGCTATAGAAAAAAGTATGTAAGATAGTTTAATGTTGCAATTTTTTCTCAAATTAAATTCCATTTGATAATAAATAAATTTACCATGTTTTATTGTTTATTTGTTTTATGCTTTATTTTGTCACTTTTACATTTTATATTTACTTTATAAAGAGGATAAATTTTAAAAAATTAAGTAAATTCGGAATAAATTCGATATAAATACGAAACAAACACACAAGCAAACAGTTTAAATAAATGGGAAACAAGTCAATAAAGACTCTAGAGGATGATCTACATCTTATCCACAATTATTCAAGCTCTAATTATTATAAATAGGTTATCTTCAACCCCTTTTTGGCATTTTTCCAAGGTTTTTTTTGAAAAGATATGTGAATTATTTAATGTTTTGCAAGAAGCTTCTTCTTCACTGAAGGCCTCATATTCATCATCTTCTTCTTTTAATAAATAATTTTATAATAGTGCACAGATTTGTCCCTAATCATTATTTTCGCTACACTGCTCCCGAAGTTCATTCATGGATATAAAAAAGCATCGTATCGATTCGTTGTAGTTATTCCGGTTTAATTTTATCCTATTTGACGTTTTCTTAAAGATTACCTAAAAAAGTGATTTTCTTATGGATCTTTCGAATGTCCAAAACTGTACAGGTTATACATTATGGATATAATTCTTTCGTTAATCCTAGAATATGCAAATTAAAAACATGTTATAAATTGCCGGTCATATAGTGATTGGTGCATAATTGTTGTGCGTATTTGCTGAAAACTAGCTCAGTGCTATTCGTACTTTCTATATGTAGACCAGCAATGAGTTACGTTATGGATTCTCAGCCGGACTTCCGCTGACCTTTCCAAATCCTTAATAATAATCATTAAAAACATCCAGAACTTTCACTTTTATACCTAGCAACACTCCAATCATCGACTTCTATCAAGTTTGTCTGTGATCATCACCATATTCTAGTAGTAGCTTAGAGTTAAAGAGTATGGATCAAAAGAAAAAGTATAGGAAGAGAGAGAGTTAAAGTTGTCCATAAACTGCAGGAAGAGCAGAGAAGAAAATATGTCCGGCCATTATCCGTGACATCGTCCGTGCCATCTCTATATAAGTATGAAAAGTTCTAATAAATTCAAATTCATAAATTAATTTCATAAAATTCTCATCGAATTCTCGTACATTTAAAAGTTTTAAAAAAAAACTTTAAGTTTTGCCAATACATGCATCCCAACATGTATTACTATTTTCTAAATTCATTTTTTTCTTTTCTATCTTTATTTCGGTGTCACTGCACGACCAAACTGTAAATGCAATTCCTTCCAGAATATTTATGGAACATGGCGTGACCTTCTGATGATCGCTCTGCAATTTTGACTAACAGGCGTTTTCTGGAAGCAGAACTTTTTATTCTTCGTTCCTTGCATCTTGAACTTTTTCTTGCTCTAATTCCAGAAGCTAATGTTATTTAATCCCACTATAATAAAGAAATAGTGAAGTTCCAGAGAAAACCTACACAGGAATATTGCGTAGGGTTCCTAGTTTCCCGGAAATGTTTGTTCGAGTCAAAAAAGGATAATACTTCCTGAATTTCTTTCTTAAAGTTCCTGCACGACAATTTTTTCCGTCATTTGATGGTTGTTGTTGTGTGAAGCTGATCCTGCTGGATATCTCTTCGCCATGTTTACACGATTGTGTGGATATGTTTAATAGTAAACTCATTACTTGATTGGTACGAATGGACTCTCAGAAACTCGCTTGTCTGATGAGGTTTAAGAAGATACAAACTAGAAATAGACGAGTATGTACACGTAGAATAATACTATGTGAAGTCCAGAGAAAAATTCCGAAGTTTTAGGATCAGTCAAGAACAATTTTTCTTCTACTATGAGTCACCGGAAATGTTCCTTACGCATGTCCCAAGTTCCACATTCTTTGATTCTAGAAATTGTAGAGTTGAATTGTGTTCTTATTTGATTTCCCAGGATCTGAAGAAAGCGATGACGGCAAAAGGTTAGCCAGAATTAAGATCGATAACAATCCTGGTTCTGCTCTTTAAAAAAAGTAGTACACAGTTCTGTTCTTGATGATAAAGTGTAATAGACGTTTGGAAAAGATTATGGATCGTGTTTGGAAGATTAATTGTGGCTCATTTAAAGTAGTCAGTATTGTTTGAAGGTTCCAATGGTGCGCTGACGTTAGTCCCAACAACTTCTTACCTACTTTTCTACACCTTAACCGTTTTCGCTTAGATGGATGATCGCTTAGAAACGCTTATTACTTCGGATGTTTGCCGTACAAAACCAGTACATTGTGTTGTGTGCGCAATGCAAAACCAACAACCCATTAAAAGGAGGCACGAGGTGGTGGGTGGAACTCAACGATCTCGTACGCCGTTTTTTTTTCCTCTGCAGTTGCGCGACGGCCGTAGCACTAAACCGCCGGTTATGTTGGAGCAGTGTCACGCGATGCGTCAGGATTCGAAGGTGTTGGACGTTTAAACGGAATTTTTCGTTGCTTCATCCGATTTCCCCCGTTCTTTATTGCTCCTTTTTTTTAAAGTAGACTGTGGTCCATACTTATGTCCATATAGCAATTTTATTTTTCACTTATTTTATAAAACAATATTTCTTATGTTAAATTATAGCGATAGTGTTTCGCTCAAATCCGGTAGTTTTCCATAGTTACTTCCTAATCAGCGTCCTCCGCTGTGGCAGCTTTTTTTAAAATATAAATCCTTATATTACACTTAGATTCAACGAGTTTTCTTGGAAACACTAACTTATCATTTTTTCCATTCATACGGTACACGTTCGGGTATTGTCAGGAAACGATTCCACATTTCTGTACAAGGCCTCAATAAATCTATGATGACAATTACTCCAACACTCCACTTCTCCAACAATTGATCCATCTTGTTACTTTTTAATTTTTCAAGGATCTCGTGGAGAGATAGAATTTTGTACAGTTCCCATCTCACCACAGAAATACATAGATTTATTCAACCTGCCCACGAAGAGAAAATCATTAATCAGCGAACAATTTATGGAAGTTTTATTCATCTGGGTTATCCACCTATCTGACTCTGTTTGCTCAGGGATGTAGTAGTATTGTTACCGTGTTAGGCCTTAATTTTTTCTTGTCAGGAAGTGCCATAGTTTTTAGGATCTGCAATGGTATTTACTCTGGTCTGGAAATAATTCCTTAACACATTGCTCAAGCAAAATATCGACATAAATTGATCAGTGATAAAAAGTTCTATTGGGATTTTCCCGTGTTTGCATTTCCCGAAAATCCTTACAATTCGTATCTAACATACGTGGTTTACCTTTTCCTTAGTTTCCATTGATTCTCTGGCGAATAGCCTCAATGAATGAGGGACATTTCCCAAATGTTCAGAAATTAATGACATCTCCAGTGTTGCACGTCAATCTGCGACTTCTCATGCACCCGTCAACGATTATATTTCGTATAGTTGTCCTATATAAGTCAATGAACACTTAATGGATGTAAGATTGATAGTTTTTGGATTTATGGACAACCTATGAAACTATTCTAGTGTTTTTATCAACATTTCCTCATCACCTCTGTGATGACTCAATTCGGCAATACATCTTTCCAGTTGTGTCCTGTGACGAAATTCTCCTCATTTTGGTATGACCACTTTACAGATTTCTTCTTTTATGGACATTCTTCGGTTACGGTCACGGTTATTGGAAATATTTGTCTGTGATTTTTCTTTTGAATGTTAATAAAAGTGTTTGACGCTGCTAAGTGAGGCAGTGTCCACTTTACACTTTAAACGTAGATTTTTCTTTATAACATAGAACGGCAGAGAAGAAACAGATGCTCGCTAGTCTCGGATACTTTTTTTCCGAATCCTAACATTGGCATTTACGTTTTTTTTTCTTCCAATTTGCTTCTATTTCGTTCAGCTAAGAAATGAACGGAGGAAGATTGAATTGTCAAAGTTATTCAACGATTTATAGTGAAAAGTAGATAAAGTGAAAGGAAAGAAAGAAAAAGACGAATCCTTATTGGACTTTTCCGGATGGAGTTTCGAGGTGTGTGTGTGTGCTTTTTTTTCGCATTTATTCAATCATAGAACAGTGGTGAAGGAAGAATCACAGTTGAAACGCTAATCGGTACATAAATTCACAAATATTCTTTCGTTTTGTTTTTCTATAGATTCAGGATAACGCTATTTTCACACCCGGAAAACACATTTTAAAAAGCGATGAAACAATGAAAGACACAAACACCGATCAATCATTTTGTTTATTTATAAGTTTACAATAAAAAGAGTAGAAAATTTGACGAAGCTGTTTGCTAAGAGGCAAAAGTTTATAAATTTAAATCCGAACATCACATAATCGTCGAATAGGAGACATACTTTTGGCAAGTTTGGCCTCATTCCCTGCACATACTGGCCAGAATTTCATGAATTCTTTTCAGAGTGAAGTTAGAATTTTTGTAGACAATATTATTGTTTCATTTCTTGTCATAAAACACATGTGAGGAATCTTTTCTGGACCTACATGTTGATTTCTCCCCTTTGGAATTCTCTACTGATTGCTCCAATACATATCCAATTTATGTTGACACTAAATCCTATCAACACCCCTGACGGATCACTTCGAATCCATTACTGAGTTCAGCGAATTGCTGAGTCTTGATGACTTCTGGTCCATTCCGGTTTTATGTACCACATGAAGAAAAAAAAAAGACTCGAAGTTATTGACATAAGAGAGCACGAGAACTGGTTTCTTCTTCTTTCCAATTTCGATTATCCATCCATTAATATAGAAATGTTGAAATGTTTTAAATTACATCCAAACACACTGTCTTGTACGTATCTAACCATTTCGAGGAGAATTTCCAGAAAAAAAAAACATAATTTTTGAAATGCTTCTTTTGCTTTATGCAATAGGCCAGATCTATCATCACGTAATAATATAATATTTATTGACGGTTCGTAGTGTTGTTGTTTACATGGAACAATGATATTTCTGGATGTACAAATTATATAAAATATTTTACTATGTATCAAGAGTTTACAGTAACAATTCAACTCTAAAAAGCTGGTGTAATGACAGAATTCCAAGAACGCGAAACTTTGAGATATATTACCACTTACAGTACTCTTCCGTTTTCCTCTTTTTTTCCTTTCTAACCTTTGGGAATAGGTTTTTCGTGGCCAGACAGGAGGAGGGTATTAGTCATACTCATCACTCTTCTTTTTCAAAAAGCCAGAGAAGGAGGCTGCGCAGTTCGTGGAATAGTAGATGGAAAAACTGAAAGTTTCATCAGGATCCGGTAATTCACTTTGAAAACAAATAACAATGCAAGTTTTTCGTAACGAACATTTCAAAAGGAAACAGTTGAGTCGCGTGATCCAAATTTCCAAGGAACTAAAATTTCGTCGTTTTTTCTGGACTGGTGGTACAGGTGGTACAATTTTTTTTCCAGAAACAACAATGAAGAGCCCCAACGATTTTCGATTGGTCCTTCTTTTGAAAAAGAAAAACAAAACAAAAGCAATTATAAGACTAAACTTTTTCTTTTGTCTGGATTTTATATGTACTCCTTAAGAACTATATTTACAAAATATATTGATTGATGTATGTATGCAAATATTACCAGTAGCACCTAAATATTATAGAAATTGGGGGCGGCAAAGCACAAAAAGGGGATTTTGATTGCCATCGCTCTGACGTTAACGCTTTTTTTGGTATTAAATTTCTGGATTACGCTCTCTACGCATCGCATTCAATGCCTGGCATATTCTTTATAGATTCCGATTCCTTTCTAGTAATCCCCCGAACCACCATACCAATGAATAACAAATATGTACATGAAATGTTTTCTTCTTCGGCCCGGATATCCGGAGATCCCAAGAATCAACAATTTAGCATTGTTTTTGTTCTTCTTTTTAAGTATCCTTGGAAAGTAAAGTGTTTTTTTTTTTGAATTTCACACCTTCTCTGTCGGCGCCTCGTCTCAGACCCCATGCTGTGATTTATGGAAGACCTTCGCGACGACACTCAGTTTTTCCTCGCTCCATTAGTGAGTATCGAAGTATTTATTTACTTGGACATGAGAGATGGGTAAAATCTTTAAAATGATACTCAAAAAAGTGTTCTTTCACATTTGGTTCTATCCATATGTGAGTTGTTTATTCGAAAAACTTGCTGCTAATTATTCGTGAGGGTGGACAACATCTCTATTAACTCATTTATCGTAGATCGGCGCTCTGCAGATGTTCAACACGTGCAGCGACGTTTTTGATCTTTGCATTCGTGGATCGTTTATCATTTTCCTAAAGGGAATGCACAAAGGCCACACACATGCACAAACCTTTTCGTGAGGTGAGATGACTCACAAAAAAAAGAACAATCATTTGTCTTCGACCAATTAACGATCATTGTCATCAAATGACGTTTCTATGGATATTTACAGGATGAAATCCTTGCCATGCGTGATCATTAGACTGAAGCACATGCGTTTTTCATGAACCGCCTGAATGATACCTCCTCATTCTCCCATGAGACAACCATAAAAGGCGCGTTTGGATCGAGTTGAAATTCTTCCCGTCCATCTACGTCAGCTATTCAACTGGTTTCAACTCCATTGAAATATATTGCTGGATAATGAACACCATATGGTATCATTAGTGCAACTACACGATATTTAACGACTATACGTCTATTGTCTTCTTTCAATTAGTTGACTGATGTCAGGATGTTTTAATTTTCAAGGACATCTCTCATTTTGACAACTAGTACTTCGTACACGATTAACTCGTTATATTTAAGGAGGAATTCGTTTATTAAATGCTAGTGAAACGAAAAATTTTGTCGAAACTCATTCCTTTCATGTTCTAAGCAAACTTCATTTTACCGCTTTCTTCTGTTTTTTTTTTCCTGCTTAATGAGACTCTCTTTCTGCCGTTCGCGAACCTCTGGGGAACTTTGAAAAAAGTTGCTGAGTTTTTGTTGCTTGAACTCTGTTACTGGTTTGGGAGGACTGCTACAATATTAGAATAATAATAAATAAAACAATAATAATAAAATAATAAAAATAACAATAATAATAATAAATAATAATAATAGAATAATCCTTGTGTTCTTTCAATGCAAAGCGAAAATTTACACCAACGAATGCTTAATAGTAACGCTGAATCAACTTCATCTTTTTGATTGTTCCAGAAATGCAAAAAAATTTCAGGTTCAATCCTTTAAGGAGCCTTCTATTTTTATTAAGGTAGAAGAATTTATTCTGATCTTGTAATATCCTTCACATCCATCACATCAACACATCAAATGATTTCCGTTGGCATCTCAGCGATACAAAAAGGTTGCTAAAAGGGCAACAAAACTTGTTTTTAGTAATTCATCTTTTTCACTCAAGTAAGATATTGAATCCGTGACGTATCCGAACTTTAATATTCAATATTCATATCTTACTTCCTTCCAAAACGTTCGCAAATAATCCATCTTTATAATACTTATTCCTTATAATAAAATATAATATAACATAATGTTTAGAAAAATAAAATAAATCAACTACATCCAAAAATATGAAAGATTTCACCCAACTACTTTCTGGATTAATCCCTCTGCAAAAAAAAGCTTTAAAATTTGTAATTTTCCTCTCGGACACCAAAGACTTATCGATTGTGAAGAAGATTAAGAAATATCCTCTGGTCCTCATTAATCCCACAACTTTTCCATGTTTAAAGAGTTTCTCTGGATATTCGAAAGATCTGTAGTCACCAGGAAGCAGTATAGGACACAAGCCTTCAACATTCCTTTAGTTTCATCTTCTTTAATCTAGACGTAGAGGGAGGACCGAAATCCATAAATTATAGTATAGTTTTTTGTCCTGTATAAATACGAACAATTCATGAATTTAAATGTCTTGCATGGAAAAGAAGTGCAAGCAATTTGTATTCAGATGAAGGGTGCATCGAATCTGGATTAACAGCAAAACTAATTCGAATTCAGGTTCTGGATTCGTGCCACTCTCCACTCTGTGTCAAGGCTGCCAAGATTCTTTTTTTTTGCAACTAGTTCGCAAAAAAATGACTACGGTTAGGATTTTTTTTCTGCTAGCACTATAGCACACAATTTCCCTCGACTCTTTTTTCATTGAGCAACTCGTCTTCATGTGTACTTTCTCTGAAATTATGTAATTCCAGGACACTCAGACATTTATTCGATTAGCTTAGTTTTTCGATAGTGATGTACTATGTTTGTTAAGTTTAGAACTCCTCATAACCTATGTTAACATGAAAAGAACAGGATCTGCTTGACTATCGACACAATCATGCTCGTAGAATTTTAGTGTCACGCTATTTCACTTCAGTCTTGTGATCTTACGCGATTTTACACAACAACTGATCGCATGATTTTATGAAGTCATTCGTAAAGCGAGCCTTGTTTGTTACGCGAACGAATTTTACGAGTATGAATACGACATAGAGCTCTCAACCTCATTACATTTCAAATGATTTCATCTGAAAATATCGTTGCTAAAGTCTTCGCCCGTTCTCTGAACTTCTTCCGGGAGTTTATGTGAATTCATAGTTTCCTGATGATCCCGAATTTGTTGTTGTCGAGTGTGTGTGTGTACTTGAACTCTAGGATTCCTCTGGGATTTGTGTACATCTTATGCACGTGGACGAATTATCCAAATAACTTTGAGAATTACTTGTAAAAACGAAATATGAGAGAATTTTAAAAGAAGAAAAGTTACGACAAGTTCTTTACTCATAGCATCAATTGTAAAATTCTTTTACAATTCACCTCATCATCTAAAAGAAATGAACTTACCAACTGCTTTCAGCAACAACTTGAGGAATTCGTTGCAGTTTTCTTTTTTTTTTTTTTGAAGACGAGTGCGTGCGGACTTCTCATGGCATAAAATGACGAGCGTTGTCAGTGCTGAAGTCGCGTCCATATGGTTCATAAATACATAATCTTATGCGCATACGTTTTCCTCATATGTGTCGTTAATTATCCTTGACGCTTCATGTGTGACTCGCTTCATTTTCATCGAGAACGGATTTCGATAACCGATATTTTGATGTCTTTGAGGAAAATTATGTTCTTTTTTTCGGTGTTCAAATATTTTTCTTAATTTTCAAGTTTATATAATCTATTTCTTTAACTAACATCATGACATTATTGTGATTCCCCCCCAAAAAAAAATGTCACCGGAAACACTCGAAATTCCTCAAATATTCATGCATCGTACGTTTTTTTTTCGACATGTTCCGGAAACCTTGACCTATATAATTCCATTACCTCAATATAGCGTTGTTCAATATCTGCACCGTATAAATTTTCGTATTTTCGTATTTAAATCAAGTAAATCTCGTTACATACTTCAAAATTTTTGACTTAACATTCAATATGTATGTTCTGCAAGCATTTGCTTAAGCCTAGGCTTTTCACATTATCGTTCTTTTGCTGTGCAAACCAAATCCATCAAAAAGTTTGTTGTTTCGAGAGAAAAATGTATCGAATGGATGCACAATGAACGTTATGCCGTTATTTTCAGCCAAAGCTTGCCTCAAATTCTTTCGAATAAACTAAACAGAAATGCTTAGCGTTCCCGCAAAATTTTCGGAATTTTTTTTTCTGTACTTTAGTAAAACCCATGAAAACGTCATTTTAGTCCTCCAGATTTCACCAGTAAATTTTTGTTGTATTCAAATAAAATACATTAGTTTCTTGAAGAACAATTACACCTTAATTATTGCGATCCTGTGGATATGTACTCTGGAGAAATCCAATGAGGGTAGTTTTAGCTGCCCTCTGGCAACGTTTTTCATTCTTTTCCAATTTACCCTAGCATGAGATGCTCCCAGCTACTGTGTGCAATTCGTGTGTTATTCAGTAAAATTGCATTCTCCTCCTTTCATTTTATTGCATTTTACTGCACCGTAAACCGAGATTGATAAAATAAATAAATAAAATTTTCCAGCATTGTTGACGTGTCCCGGAAGAAAAAAACTCTTATTTAATCTAATTGCAGTGTATTATAGCGGATGTTTTCGTTCTACTCCTCGTTCACACACTTTCTTCTCAGTCCTAATGGAAAATTTCATGTCCTTTGCTGTTCTGACATGTGATGAACAGCCTCCTTTGTGTACGCCTCCACTAAGAAATGAGTCACTATGACCTCTTTAGGTCGTTTATTTCTAAACTATTGTGAAGATCTTTCACTTCATGAGCACTTTCCCAACCACTTTCAAGACTATTACGACTTGCCGAATGTGCTTCGAATGTCCAGTTACAGTTCCTGCCCTCGCTCTTTACACAAGACTTGTTTTCTTACCACTTTTTATATCCATCTTCCCATAATAGCTGAAGGTTTTCTACAACAGCAGTGCGATTAAGAGAAGTCCAGATGCGATTTAGTGACAGGATATTTTACGGATATTTTTATTTCTGGATAGAAATTCAATTAGCTGTTACATTTCATCAGTTTGCTCTTTCACTAAATATGTCGTGAATTTTTCACGACGATGTTTCGCAACTCAGATACAGAACGATGTTGCGAATGCTCCTTTTCTTCCCTAGAGTAGTTCCTGGAATTTTGTTTCACCATGTAACTTTTTTTAGCATGGATGTAATCAAAAAATACTGAGTTTCCTAGGATGAGTCGAACATTAGAACATGTATGTACGGCAATTGTGATCTTGCCGCTGAAGATATGCTGCTATTCGACCTTATCCAGAAAAATATACTTTTTTTAAAGGATTTACTTATGCAGTTAGGGGCATAAGAAAATCCATCTAATATAAACGCATTTTTATAGGATCTCGAAAAAAGTCAGTTTAGAGCACAGTTATTTTACTGTTTCTGACATTTTTCCTTTTTTCCTGCTATTTCGATGATTCTAGCCCCGTGAAAATCGAGTGATGGAGTGGATTATCTTCTAGACCTGCTCCACTTCTAGAAATTTTATTATCTTTTTCATAAAGATGTCTAATTTCGACTGGTTATTAATAATACAGACTTTTATAATTTTTTAAATAAAAGATGTTGCGCAACAGGAAATTGGGAACCACAAAACGAAAAAAAAAACAAAACAAAAAGAAAACAAAAGGGAATTGAGAAGGAAAACAGAATAGAGGATATGAGAAAGTAATCCACAGTTTTATGATGCATGTAATTTCTTCTCCAAGCGCAGTAGACTGGATTTATTTCAAAATAGTTGTTATTATGACCAAAATTTTTTGACCTCAAAAAATAAAATCATATTCTAACTGGATTTTTTTTTCAAATATTTAAACATTACTCTAGTTTTTGCGTCTCTCTCACTTCTTCAATATTTTATTCCTAGTATAGATTGCATTATTTTACACAGCACAACCTTTCCCAGGATACCGAACGGAGGTTTCGAGCCATCTCTGGGAACGTAAAAAGACTGGAGGTCGGTGTACATAGTAGCAATGCTAATCACTTCAGCCTCAGTCCACTATGGCAATTTCGACCGTCACTACAGCGGAACGAGCTTGTTTGTTGTTTGTAAACAAAGCTTATATTTTCGCCCCTCCTACATACACTTTCGCTTATCCCTTAATACATGCATCTCACAAGGCGATTACATGAAGTAAATCCTTTGTTTGTGAGGTTGCGAATACCTCATTCTGGATCCTTTTTTTTTCTCTTCATCTCGCGTTATTTTTCTCCTCGTTTCTCGCTAACAAATGTTTCTTTCTATCCATTTCGTGGCACTTGTCATGTTTAGAATAAGTCTCTCTTTTGAATGTTTCAGTTTTTGTTAGTGTGGCGAAATTCTGAAAGGCTTCTGGAGTTAATAGACCTTGCTGAGAGGTTATGGAGTGCGCAGCACTTTGTATGCTAGCTGCCACTGTCGGCTTTGTACCTTCACCAGATACACATGTAAGTTTCAATTAAATACAAGAAATTTTTACATTTATATTGCTTGAGATAATTATTTCTATTACACCCACATTTTTTCCTCCAGAAAATAGATTTGGAATTTACCATTTTTTCCTTTTTTGAATTTCAACAAATATATAGTAGCAAAATCTTTTCTGTCCACCCAATCTCTACCTATAAAATCCATGAATTTTGCCTTTATCTTACCTTCAACGACAATCCAGAGATTTTGTTTTTGAAGAGAATTTTTGCTAGAGAATTTCTAAACACCAATACCATTTTAGAACCACGTATCCACATCAATATTTGGACAATAATATTTTCCAACGGCAGCGTATGTTTATCGAGTCCTAGTGCAACCATAGCGATTCTCCCCAGAGAAACGAGTCAATTCTAACAAATTGAGGCTGTATTTTAATGACGGCCATTCTACATATTCTGGATGAAATTCTTTGCTCGCATTGCGTAACGGTAGTGGATCTGTCACAGGAAAATCATTTATCGAATCATCCAGATAACAAGGGAACAGAGGTTTTGAAAACAAATTCTATTCTGAAATGTTTCTTGTTCTTTAAACTTGAAAGTCATGTGAATTATAAATTCATTCTATCCAAATCCAGGGAATTTCAGTGAGGTGGTAAAGTACTGTGTTCTTTTGAACAAGATTAAAGGGGCTGAAGGGATCAATTAATTTGAAAATTATAATGGTTTATGCTAATGACTTTCGATTTGATTACATTATATTTCATATTTTAGTTGTATCTTATTTATTTTATATTATTTTTGATTGCATATAGAAAGTAATTTTTTGAAATCACAGTGTATTCTCCTGTCATACCACAAAACATGATATTTATTATGAACGAATCTATCTTCGAAACTTCTACAGTTTAGTCATAAGCAGCCATAACAGTTACTGTAATAACTTTAATTCTTTCAATTTTCTCTTACAGTAATCCGATTTTAGAGTATAGTAAGGCGTTTCACTTGCAGTTCTTCATTGAGATAGATTAAATCTGTAGAATTCCGTGATAAAAATTCATTAAGACCTTCGAGGAGCACAATGCTGTTTTTTTTTAATTTCTAAATTTAATCTGTAGAACCCACGAATAGAACCTGAAAGTTCTTCTCAGTGCATTTTCTTTACTACTGTGAAAAAGTGCAAAATTTTCTTCACTTTTCCCTTCCTTTCCTGCTTTAGTACATAGGCAGCAATGTGCTACATATTGTTGAGCTTTTGAAAAGTAATAATAGATAAATACATAAATAATGGCTGGTAACAAGAGGTTTTTTGCAATACCTTCTTTTGGTGTAATTTATTTCGAACTATTTCGTAGCTTAACTTGTAGTTGTAAGCTCCTTGATGGGTTTCAAAATGTGTTTTATTTTATTTGGCACATTTTAGGTCCACAGGTACATTCTAGGTTCGAGTACATTTTCATATCGTCAAAAAAATCAACAAAATATCATTAAAAACAGAACGATTCCTATTAAACGATTGAAAAAACCATTAACGGTACCAGAATAGAGCGACACATGTCTGAATGTTCGACATCCCCACGTCAGGTTGTCATCCATTATCGAGTTCGTGTCGATGTCAACAGCGAGGTCCTCCTGGTTTTCAGGATAACGACTTTCAACACTACAGTAATCTGGCAGAAAAAAAAAGTCCAAAAAGGGAATAAGGATCAACAAATATGAACTAAAATGACATGTTGCATGTATTTTCACAAAGTTCATAGAAGTCGGTCCCGTTTTCATTCCTTCTGCCCCGTTCACCGCAAGAAAACGGATTCGTTGTTCTAATGAGACGAAAACGGGGGCGACACTCATACGATTTCTTACACGAACGGCCCTCAGTCGACATTAAATCGTCGCCGTTTTTTTTTCTGGAATCTTTCCAACGAAAATGATGGTTTGAAAAAATCGCAAATCGAAAAAATCGTCAGTCGCGACAAAAATGTGATTTTTAATGTGTTTCTATCAAGGACATGTCGTCGGTTGGATTCTTGGAGCCTATCCGAACACGTACAGTGTTTCCAATATCATCACTGAGTCTAGTCATTTCGGTTTCCTTTAGAATGTCCTTGTTGTGATCGATGGAGGAAAATTCTATTCTTTCCACTCAATCACCCTATTATTGAACAAAAAAAGATCTTAATTCCTTGAAATTGTTGATGGATTGGAGATCTCAAATAAGTATGTATGTTCTATTGAACACTTAAAATCCTTCCATTCTAACCTTTTTTTGAGGAAAACAGTAATCTTTCTATTTACCTTTTCCTTGATTTTTGGAATCTGAAGCTGTCTTTCTGCATTTTTATAGCATCCCACTAAAAAATTTGGGCTTACACTCTCCTGTTCAAAAATATTCCACTTTAACATATTTGTAATCTTGGGAATCTGTATTAATATTTAATATTTTTAACTTTATTAACACTTATTTGTTTTGTATCTTTATTTCTACGTGTACTGTAAATTAATAACATATTTAAATGTGATTCTTATAGAGATGTTCATACTGTGTAGAAGCTCGTTCCACATACGCGGATTGTTTCGATGACGTCATCGAATGCGCGTACAGAGATCCAAGCTCGTTGATTTTTTGCCTAAATGTTTATGAACATGCGGCGTAAGTTTTTCAAATCAACGTTACTCAAATCTTCAGAATTTGAGCACTTTTTTTCGATGGTCTATAAATATCATTTTTTCAGAGCCTCAATGGTTCATTACTCGGCACGTTGTTTATCATACGAGAAGTTCTACGTTCCTGATGACGCCATAAAGAAGGTGGCTAGGATTCTTGAGAAGAAGGAATTAAACTTATGCTCTTAGAGTTAATTTTCCGTCAAAATTTTAATACAGCCACTAGGATTTGACGTACAATTCATCCACATAAGAAAAAATAAGGAATTAACTGCTTTCTACAAACATAAGCCAACTCCTGAGAAGGTTGTCCAGGGATCGTTATTTCGCATAAGAGAATAGAGAAATTATAAAATAAGAATATCAATCCTCACAAGAATTGTTCTGAGGTAAAATGAAAAAGTTAACACTTTGTATAGCTTCCATCAAATTTCTCCGGAATGAGTAGGAATAGCCCTTTCTCTCTAGCATCTTCTGACAACGTTCCAGAAGAAATCCCGTTTCTGCCATCTTCGTCTGGATGTGTATATAGTTTTGAGTAGTCTATGACTAGTGTGCAACTCATCCTGTGCATCATCCCAACAAAGATAGCTAAAATTCCAAAAAAAAAAATACAAAATTACAGGTACAGTACTAATTAGAAGTTGCAAGAATTAATAAAGTTCAAATTTTAAACGTTCTACATTTAATGTATTACTTTCTGCTAAATATTTTTATTTTATTAAGATCGGTGCAAGTGGTATGTGCAAATTCTCGGATGTTCAACCTTGCGAATGTGATGTGTGCAGGAGTCAAACGACAACAACAGCATTTACTGTTGAAAACACTACGAATCATATGTGAGTAGTATGGATTTTTCCTGCAATATTTCCATACTTGATTTTTTTTTCTTCACAGCCTCTGTCCTTTTTTTATCATTATCCTATTTTTTTCGTCCGAAATTGAGCTAGAGAAATGATTCTAAAATTTGTAGCCGGAAAACAAAGAAAAAATGAAAAAACACTGTAAACACGCAACTTCTGTGCTTGTTCGTGTAATCCAATCTCGCTTTTCGGCTTTTCTCTTGCCCTTAAAGTTTTTTTGTTTAAAAAACAAAGGTATACATTTTCTCTAGGAAACATCGACCTCAGGAAAAAGACGAGCAACGAGGATTTAGTTATATTATCGAGGCACAGTGTAGTAGTAACGGATATTTGTCGAAAAAATCCTTACTCAGTATCGATCATATCACTTTTTTTATTTCAAGGAAGAAACGGTTGGGGATAATCAGCCTTGACGGTGACTGGAGATCAAATCATTCGATCTTTTATTTTATGTGAACAAATATGACCGTAGACCGTTTCTTAAGAAGAAAAAGGAAAATAAAAGACGTTCTGTAAATAAAAAAGAGAAGATTGAAAAGAGAGATTACTGTGTTCAAATCACACTTTTTTTTGGTCCTCATTCACGGTGGGACAACGTCTCCCACTCTATGGACGATGTCTGGAACGGATCAAAAGAAACAAAACAACGAAAAAGAAGTACTGAATTACTTTATGTAAATAAAATACATAAAGAAATGTACATTCATGACTTTGGACCTTCACTCTTTCCTAAAGTTTTTCTGTCTTATGCACACTTTTACTTGTATCCACGAAAGTTCGCATAAAACGTTTTTTAAACGTGTTATTTTTTGCAACTAAAAAAAAACGTTTTTTATTCATCATTTCCTACCTTGATCTTTTTGCCTTTGCCTCACTGTAACTCGCCTCTCAAACGCTTTACCACTCTCTAGATTTTCTTACGTGAACGGAAGCCAGTGTTTAAAAATGCATAAAAATGTTTTTTAATGCTCAAATGTGGGCGGGTGTGGTGTAGCGGTTAGAGGTTCCGCTTCCTGCACAATCGATCGGAGGTTCGAATCCGCCCTAGTCTTTCTCCCTCCGGGGTCGATAAATTGGTACCGACTTGTCTGGGAGGATAAAGCACTGACTTGACATCGGCAGCCACCGCAAGTCATTGTATAGGCCAGATACACGTTCGTAAACCTCAAACGATTCTGAATTGAAGTGAACGTGGGGGCGCATCCCAAGCGGATTGATTAACGCCAGAAACTTTATCCTTTATCCTTTAATGCTCAAATATTTTCATTCTGTGCATAATCATTTTTTTCTGGATTTTCTTTCAAGAGGGATTCAGTTGGATACACTAAGGCTACCACAATCTGTCACACTTTAAGATTGCATAGTGATCCTGGATTATCTTAGATCCTTCCACAAAACTTTGACGATCATTTAAAAGCATCACCTCACGAATCTGAGGTGGTACGGCATTCAAGTGTAGTATTCGTAAACGGGATCGTAGATTATGGAGATAGGAGTGATTCCGTCCATTTTTTCCCAATTCCCGTAAAAAAAACGATTAGGACGATACGGCATCAAGCGATCCGGCGCCCTATTTTCTACGAGTTCAGTTGGAGCGCGCCAGCCTTGTGCGGCGCCTCATCTTCTCCACCTAAAACTCGTACCACCTCAGATTCGTGGAGTGATGCCTTTAATTCCATTTTATCGAGTATCAAGATAATAAATACCACTCTGAAGAAACCCGCCCGATCATCCCAAGTAAACAAAAACATTTTTACTCACGAATTTTCTGGTACTTTGAGTTTGATACAAACAACTAACTCTCATGGGGAATTGAACCAATCCTTTATCTGGTGGATGTCTACCGAAGGAGAATCAAGATTACCTTAGCATCCAGCATACATATTTTCCAAAAAAAAAAAATGTGAATTTTTTTAGGAAGAAACACAAACATCATCATCACCATCATCATCGGGGAAATTTGACACAAAGTCATCCAGCGGCTCCACGGATCTACAGCAATGTGTCACAACCTCAACTGTCCGCATACAAAGAGGATGGATTAACATTTGCTGCCCATTCGCAATCGTCAACAAAGAACTCATATTTGTATATTTTAGTAGCGTTTATCAATATTTTAATTTTACTACAGTAAAATTCAATCACGTAGGCAAGAAGCAAGCAAATATGAGCTCCTAATGAAAAAACTGGATAGCGGAGTACCGTTGCCTAAGGCAGAAGATATGTTGATTACGGTAAAATTCCATCAATGTGGTCGCAGTCGCTTTCTCAGAAGCAATAATAATTTTTGGTTCTCATTTCAAAAAAAAAATGACAGCCTAAAATAGATCCGAATCTTACTTACATAACATAGTCTATATACCGTAGTCCATAACGATGAAAAAAACAATATTTGTAGTTCAAAATAACAATAGTCTCGTAATTGGTGAGAATTATTTTAAGAAACCACAGTTCGTAAATAACTTTAACTATGTGATTCTACGAAAAAAAAAGAACAAATCGGATATTTTTGAATGTAAGTACTCTTTTCCATGTAGTTAGTAGTTTTTGTATTAGTCAATTTTTTAAAATTTCCTTGAAAACTTTTTGATTAGGTGGTAAAATTATTGATCTAAACGTAAATGCCCAAGGTTAATCTATAGTCAGATTGCCCTAATGGTCAATCTAAATTATTCAAAATCCCGTTTTAACAAAGATTAGTGATACTAAAGCAAGAATTTGCAAAAAATTGTAATCGTAGTACTTTCCATACCAGTAAGAAATGGAAAAGCCCAAAATTTTGTTGACACCTCTTACGAACAGAAAGGCATTGTTGCTGTAACTGTTAATACGATAATCAAATATCACGCACATAAATTTTTTTCTTTCAAAAAAAAATTTTAGATAGTGGAAAGGTAAAGCTAAGCGTTTAACGAAGAAACAGAGAACTAATAGAACATAAGAAAAAGACACTATGAATTTTATTTTCTGAGTTTTTTTTTTCACTGGAGAAACTTTAAGATAAGAATTATCATTTATTTATCGAAAACTCAGGGGAAAAAATTCGTTTTCATTAATACACAACATAAGAAGGGAATATTTTAACCCTTTTTTATTTACTCTTCTAATTAGTCCTACCCCCCTTAGTACATTATTTTGTAATAGTGTGAAAAATTATTTTCACCCTGCTTCTTGCTTACAGTACGATTTCGTTTACGATCAGAAAATCAGCGATGCATCTTCTGCGTCGATTATTGCATTTTTTCCATTTCCCGCTGCTTCATCGGGCGAGAAATTCCAGCTTAACCCGGGTATTTTGTTCAAACATCAAATTTACTTGTCGAATTCTCATGTCATTCTGTTTATTTTCTGTGACAATTATTGTACTTATGTGTGTATACTCAGTAAATGTTTTTTTGTAAATTAAATCATTTGGGCATACCCTGAAACGAATGTATAATTTGTTTTTTTCAAGATTAGACATAATAGAAGTGCATTATCTAATATCTGAAAGGCGATCCTGATTAAAAAAATAGTTTTTAAAAACTACGTTGTGCCAAATATTGAAAAAAGGCAAACAGAAACATTTATCTGTTCATGTGACTTGTCACAATGCGATGTTACTGTACGAGAACTGATCCCCATCCTTTTCCGGAACTACAACACTAAGAAAGGGTTCTTTCTGGCTAGAGACTACAATCCTATAAATGAAGGATACTTCTTTGTTAGCGTCCTACCTCGCAACGAGAAACGGTTCCAGTTTTTTTTTCGAAAGTAAGAAAAATGATGGAATTGTAGTTTAGGAAACCCTAGAATCCTTCAATGAATTCGATTCGTTTTCTTTTAACGGAAATTTGTTGCATTTCAAATGTTATTACTGTTGTGTTTGAGGCAGTTAAAAACTCCGCAGAGGTTCCAATTTTGCTTTCAATATTTTTGATTCACAAAGGGATGAAAATGAATTGGAAATAAATAACATGTTTTTTTTTACAAACATTTCCATAAACGAGCAATATTTTGTGTAAATACGGACTCTGTCTGCACGGTAGATACATGTCATGTACGAACTAGAAACAGGTATTCTGGAAAGTTTGCTGACAGTATAATTGTTTTGTTTATTTCTTTTGTAAGCAACGACGCGTTGAGCGTGAGAAATTCCAGACATTATCAAAAAAGACTGTTTCAAATATTCTCTGAGAAATGTCGAAAAAAAAATTCTGCAACCAGCAAAATCGATGAATTTCATTTTTTGAGGACATTGAGAGATATTCTGAAGTGGTAACGCCGAACTGTTTGAAATATAAAAAAATCACTGGGACGATTTTTTGGGAATGGACGTCAAATAAACAAGATATTTACGTATTTTATAATATATACTTATATTTTAAGATTCATGAGATATATTTTAAGCACAAAACAAAAATCCTCGTATTCATCATATAAGAGCTATGAATTCACGTGAAAAGTTTGTGGAACATGTGTAAGTAAATGCAAACATTTTAAGGGACAGGATGCTCATTGCAGAGAATTTAATTCCAATAATTCAATTAATTCAAATTCTGGTCATTTCACATTATGAATCTTTTCTTCAGTCTTTCTTGATGTTTTCCGTGACTCGTAAAGGAGGTTTCAGTCGATCACCAATTATGATCTACTCTTCTGGTTTCCTTCTCGAAACTATAACCGAATACTGAAAATAGCGGGATAGAAATATATCGCAAAAAATAACATAATAAAAATGAATAAAGCATGAATTTGTAAGGTGTAAATCAATAATCCCGTAAATGTTGTTGCATCATTTCAAATCTTCAGAAATCCGAGACCGAATCCAACTTGAAAAATGTTGAAAAAAGCCTAATCAGGCATATCTGAAAATTTTCATGGATTTACAACTGGATTCAGATTCCAAGAGCGTTGTTTATGCGAAAAACTTCGTGTAAAGTTATCAAGGTCATTAGATTTATCCATGGAATATAAACATAGTACTTATGCCTCTGTACCTCATGTCAAAATAATTATGTTTCATTCGTTGGTTAGGGTTATGTTATAAACATGTTTTCCTTCCACTAAAAATAGAAATGAAAGAAAAAGTAGAGAATAAGCTCAAAAATTATTCAAAATTATTATTGAGTTAAACTTGGACAGCCACGATTACTTACTACGGATAAAGGACTTCGATGCCTTTTGTTTTATGAGACTCTCACTTAGAAAAGACACATCATTTCATGGATTCGGTGAGCGTTTTCACATTTTTCCCCATGATTGGTGAAAACAAAATAAAATAAATATGAATAAATAAGCGGAAAGTATAATAAAAATAGAGTAAAATGACATGGAAAAACACTTTTCTCCCTATATTATTATCCTACTTCTACCAATATTTGGTAATGAATTAATCGAAAGAAAATCTTTTAGGATTTTTCTACGGATTTCAGGATTTTTCTATCTTAAATTTGGGAACACATATATGTACACATATGTGTACAGATTGCGCTAAGATTTCACCTTAACAGTTTTGAGTGCAGCTCCCCAGGGATTAACCTAATTTAAACTATTGAAAATAACTGATAAAGAATAAGTTGTTTGGATCAGATTTAAGCTTATTTTTCCCAGACAAAAGAAGATGAATCTTTCCTCAAAAATTCTCGCGGCTTCAATTTTTTCTACCCAACAAAATTGCATTAAAAATATATTATTGAAAATAGAGGTTTCTAGGTGGAAGAAAACAACGGTGAGGTGAAAAGGATTAATAGAAGCTGGGTAGTGAGATAAACTTGATGGTAAACTTCGGAACGGCAACTCATCCAACACAGACGAGGAGTGGACAGAAAAACTACTGGCGCGTTGTATGTTTAGCTAAGCAAGATCACGAGCCATCTCTACTCAATTTCCTGATTATCCTTACATTCAAAAAATTCAATAAAATACTCAGCTTTTCTAATAGATCTTTTGAGTTTTTTTTCCTGTTGTTGTTTCTTCTTTATTTTAACTTATTTTCTCTGTTTTTGTTGTTTTCCAGTACTATGATAATCAATTAAATTTAGGAACTGAGCTATTGAGTTATTTTCGTGAAATAAATAAAAACATAAAATAAATTCTTCTTAGTTATTTAAGCAGATCAACCTACTTAAGCCATTTCTTTATAATTAAGGCTCTTCAAAATACGTCAATGAATGATATTAAAAAGAAATATCTACGGTAATTTAATAATAATAAGTAATTGTAATGTAATACCAATTTTTAGAGTAATTTTGAAACATTTATCATCTTTTTAATTTAACATATTAGAGAACCACTTGCAATAACTTTTCACTGTCCTGGACAAATACTATGAGTCAAACGCTAGAAGAACGTGTTCTCACAGAGAAGACATGTGACTTTGTACAAGAAGACTAAAATACGTTTTTCAGGATCAATTCCAGGCTTTCTAGCTTGTAACCTGAGTTGATTTCATTACAAAACCATTTATTTCCCATGTAAAACCAAGAAACAGTGATCTTTGTGCATATTTTTCACTCTTCTGTCACTCGTCGGCTCCGCCCATTGCACGACCCATCGAGTCCGGATTACGATGTGTTTCCGCTGGCATCCTTACTAACGTGGAACCGTCAATGGCAACACTTATGCCGATTTTTTGTTGACCTTTCCATCTTTCACTGATCTTCCTACTCGTCCTTTTCCTAAAAAGCCACCGGAGATTCCCAACTTCTTAAACTTTATGTTTTATCTTTGATAGGATATACATATGTAAGGAATCTTTAATTTTTCACTCCTGTTACAAAACTCGCATGAGTTAAAAGTGTATCTGAATGTATCTTTTCATTAATTTGTATATATATATATATATATATATATATATATATATAATCATAGATAATTCAGGATGTTTGGTCCAATACACAAATACAGGTATAAAGGATAATGGATAAAGTATCAGGAGTTAATCAATCCACTTGGGATCCGCCACCACATTCACTTAAATTCAGAATCGTTTGAGGTTTTACGAACGTGTAACTGGCCTAATACTGGTATACTATTCGGAAATAGATGGCACCACTAATACCAAAAGATCTGGTTTTTTCCTTCATTATTAAAGTAAAACTAATTAAAATTAAACGGCTACAATTTGTGAGAAAATTTTAGTTCAGGGATTATCGATATCCAATTCTGGCCATAGTTTTTCGCTGTTCTGGAATATTTTTCATCAAACAGGAACTCTCAAATTTATTTTTGCAACGTGAAAGAAATGTTAGCCAATTTATTTCAACGGAAAAAAGCAGAACAAATTAAAAAAAAACAAGAAATAACAGCAAAATCTAAAACACCTGATAGAACGTTCGAAAAGTTCTACTCTTTGATACAAAGTGAGGAAAAGTAAATACTATCTAGGATTTCTATTCAGTAAATACTATCTAGGATTTCTATTCAAAAATTTATTACTTTATTGTTGGTTTGGGAGACTTACAAACCATCTTATTTGCATAAAGTTCCAGATTTGAGAAACTCTTTTTGAGCAACAAAAATTATTACTTCTTCTTTTTCTACTCAAACATTAATCTAGAAAAATAAGGATCTAGAATCCAGAAAAAGACAACAGGCAAAAACTTCTTGTACTGAGACTTTAAACATTTTATCTCGTCGATGAAATCGAAATCGGTAAAACGTTAATGCGAGTGAAGATGGCCGGAAATTGGGAAATGATCAATCCGATGACTGCCATCATGTTGGCTTATTTCATTTGGTGTTGATAAGTTGATTGCCTCAACATCATCGTCATTCGATCATCGTCGAATCCTTCACATCTACCGTATCGTCGGTCCCCGGTGGCAATACCGCTGTCTCTTATTATGACATGCTTTCTAGTTTCCGCAGTCTCCCCGTTACATTCCACAGATCCACCCGACATCATTTCTGTGCTCGGTTTTCCGCAATCGAAAAAGTTCCTTAGATGATTGCAATGTGTTGATTCATGGTTTGTTTGTTCACATGCTTTTGAATTGACTATTACTGTATTCAAAGTATTTCTTTTCATAACATTTCTACCAAATAAGATAGCACCAAAACGAACGTTTCAAATGATTTCCGCTTTTAGGGCATCTCAATAGGTACTGAAAAATATACTTCTATCTGGATTTAAGAGAATAGAATAGAAGTCCATTATTAGAAGAATTATTAGACTTGGAATGACTTTAGTTCACTTTTCAGTAACTATTTCTCTGCCAAAATCCAGGGAGGCTGTGTTGATATGGACAAGAAAATTACTAGTTTGGTCTTAAAATATATTTTAAATATACAAGGTTTCTCCATCCTTCACTTTTCTCTACATTTCTTATATCTACTAACAATTTTCGCCTGTCAGCTTGCAAGAAAAATATTATTTGACCCGTATGCACACTACAACATCATTTACATCCTCATCCAATGACAAATATTCTATTTCTTCCATCAAAAGAGCTTCAAAATAGAAAATCAAATTTTGATGGCAGTGTCAGAAAAAAGACGAGTACATTAATTGTAAGTGAAGGATCAAATGATTAAAAGAAGTTCCGGACTTAGTCGGTTGTAGGAACCAGAAGAACAAGTTTATACAGAATTGCGTGTAGTTTGAGATACAGAACTTGAAATTTCGAATAAACTGAAATAAACTATGAATACCATCTGTTGAAGTTTCAGGTAAGGTTTCTGCAGAAATTTTTATGCAAATACCAATTCACTATTAACGCTGAAAACAGCTATGATTCGAATATCATTTCACTAAACAGGTTATTCCATCAAATTTCCTCTTCGAACGTACGTGAATGTGATATTTCTTTACTTGAAAGCACATTTACCCATCCTCCTTCAATGGATACAGTTGCAACTGAGTTCTCCAACCTCAGATTGCCGAAAAACCATTTATCATGGTCCAATTAGAGTTGGACCTTCAACACATTTATTCCTCTCACAACACGAAATCCCGTGAACATCTACGACGGCTGTTGCCAGCCGCCTTGATATAGTGCCAAGAGAGGTCTCATTCCCACGCTCAGGTGGCTCGCATAAATCGTGCTAATGCCTCTCTGTACGAGCGGTACCTCAACTCCGAGTGCAACGCACTGATTTGTGATAGGCATTGAGTTATTTGTACCGTAATGTTTCATTACTCACACACCTTTTTTTCGCCGAGCTTCTTTAATTTTAAAATCTTCTCCACCTTCGTATGATGATAGCTGTGGATCAAGTGGATTCTCGATGTACACACAATGTTAGTGTCGGTGGTTTTTATTGAGTGCCGCTTTCGCAGCGATGAAGTTCGCAATGAATCTTGCTTCCTTTTTTTTGTTTCGTATTTTTGTTTAGTTATCTATTAGCGACACGACATGTCGTAGAACTCCTCCATTGCCTCATTTGTCATAAACTAGGGAGAGAATCGTGCATCGTGATTAATCTAAGCAACGAGTTGTAAGTTCTCATAGTGACTCAACCCCACTGTGATTCCTTGGTACTCAGTGCTGCAATGGACTTACGTTAGCACTTATCTTGCACTGTTTCTGCAAATACAAATAGATTCCTCGTTTTCTTACGATTGAGTAGCACCCAAGAATCTAAAAAGTTGCAGAAAATTTTTTTTCTTAAGCGCAACATAATTTTCTAATGCTACAGCTCTTCTTTCTAAAGAAAACCAGTATATTTCTCTTTCCCAAGAGCATCCTGAAACTTCTTTAACTTCCTACGGAATTGAACATGCTAAGCTAGGAGCGTTTCTGAAGGCAAGGATCTACTTACTCCCTTCACTCTTGCCTTTTTCTCACTCGCCAGAAAAGCAAACCTCAACGATGGAGCACCAACGATAAAACATTACGCAAAAAGTGCATTTTTTTCTTCAGAGAGCAACTGATGACTATCCGAGCACATAGCAGGTTTTTCTGGATAGAATCATCAAAAAGGGCGTGAGAACTAGTGCTCAAACAAGTGAAAGTTTTGAATAGTCTGTGAATTTCATCAAGCTCACCATCGTTTCATTACCTCTAGAGTCTCAAAACTGGTTTTATTTACAAAGTTTGAGTGTTAATCAATGAAGAACTGTCTGATATCATTTTGAAGGGTGTGTAGTGGTGATATTTTAGGATTTTTTCCCCTTCTTGTTTCCTTTTCATTAGTTTTCACTAATCGAAAAAGTCATTTTCTCTAAGCGCAAGTGTTTTAGAACATTTCCCGCTAACTATAGTTTTCATTGTCATTCGTTCACTGTCTATTGTTCTGTGCAGCGTACATGGACGAAACTACACCCCATAAGTTCGTCCCGAGCGCTGAACAAGACCTCCGCCTAGCGATATTCAATACAAACTCCCCATACTGACTAGTATAATACATATAGAAATGATGTTATCAGAATCATTCATGATCTCATCTCAAGAATGACATCATTTGTTTAACGTTCACTTATTAAAGACGTCATAGTTCTAACTTTGTGCTCATATCGTCGAAACCGTTCCCCACTCACCACCATTTCACAGTTTCAATTACGTTGCGTAGTATTCAGGATGATGTGAGAGCATGAAAATCCGCTTCGAGTCTACCTCAAAGTTGAAAATTTTATGGTATGACGTTCAATTTTCTATTCTTTCATATTTTTTTCTTTTTCATATACTCGATGATATGTGGTCATATGTTATCAACAGTTTTCTGAACTTGGTGCTATTTCCCGAATTTTTAATCCACAAACAATTTCAGCAGCGTGCTTTTATGGTTTGTCGTTAATACGAATTCCCGAACTATGAGCACTGGGGAGACTCGATGGCAGTTATTTAATCAATGTAGCAAAGCTATGCTTCAAACATATCTAGGACATATTAATACTCGTGGAGTATCATCACGATTATGCCTCAGTAAGTTCAAAATCACCACGGATTTTATTCTGGATATTTAAAACATGTCGATAAGTTATTACGGTAGCTTACAAAAATCCGAAATATCGTTAACGCTCCATAAAGGATGTTTTTCGTATAAGGCCAATTCATATGTATCGCGAATTTCTATTGCCGATGTTTTGCTTTAACCTTTCCCGAAGATCCGTGGATAAGCAAAAATGAGGAGTTACCAAAAATACATATATTGATTGGTATCTCCGAATGTTTTGACTTAAATGTACCATAATCGTCATGGATATTATCAACATGATAAGTGTACTATCACCACTACTACTACTATCAATAAACGAAAATAAATAATGGTGAGAATAATATGATGATAAACAAACAAACATGATAAAAAACAATTAATTGTTCGTTTGTTTTGCTTACTTCTCTAAAGAATATTTTTTTCGTCTCTAATTTGAAAACTATTTTTCAAATGTGGATTAGTTATGATCTGAATCGCGTGCTTCAAATATTTATAATAAAACTAGATTGGCGGTGACTTGCTCGTGATCTATAGACAATCAATATCTATACTTTTTAGAAGGTGTAAATTTTTAATACAGTTTGTTTCTGGAGCTTAGCTTTTTTGCTTAACAAGAACTTCAATGTGATTTTTTCTCTTATCTGAAGTTTAAGTAATGAAATAAATCGTCAAGTTCCCTTAACCCTTGACTTCTCATTCTCCGTTCTCCTTATAACTTCTTTATTGCAATAACTTTTTCTAGGAAGGTTTGAAAACATGTTTCCTTCCAGGGGTTGGTGGTCTTATAAACGTAATTCTTCAAATTCCCATTAAACTATAACTGTTGTAGACTCTTTTTTTCACTTTAGTTGTTCATCTCTGCTTCCTCCATTATGCCACTCGAACTTACGCATATTACCATTTTCAATTACTGTCCGTTCTCGTTTTTGCTGTAGTAATAACTATCAATTGCGACCGAACTGGTCCTTTACGGGTTACCAAGAACTCATTGAAAATGAAAAAGTTTAGCTGACCGTTTCGCGATGATTCCATCAGAAAAAGATCAGGATCACAAGAACATCTATTTAGGAGTGTTAGGGTGTAATTACAGGGATTTATGAGCCGTGTTGTAGATCCTCAGAATAACTTTTTTCTGGAAACAACTCCTACGATATTTCGCAATGATCGTTACGTTTACATATTACATAATTGAAAAATAACCAATTTCTGACACGTTGTACTTTTATTTTCTATTTTGTTTACTAAATTACTATTTTCCTCCAATACTAGAGATTCTTAGTTTTTTCGTGACAAGGAGTGAGCGTTAGCATTAAGTGCAACGTTCTACCCGACGACCTCAAACCTCTGGCCAACTTCACTTCTTGCATTGACCAAATAGTGGTGTGCAAATGTACTGGACATTCGGATAAACATAGCGTGGGAATGCGGGATTTTCAGGGACTAGGTGTTGATAAATGCAAATGCGCACATGAGGGATATATTTACGGAGGATAGGTGCGAAAATGCCAAAAAAAAAATTACCTCGTTCTACTATGCTCCAGTGTATCCGAGGGATTGAAATAAATTTGTTGTTTTTTTGTTGTTGTTTTAATTTAATTTAACAATAATTGTTTTTTTTTCTTAACGGACTCACTTTTCTTTCAAAAGAAAAGCGTAGGATGAACAAAATGATAGATACATGTTATAAATCTCTCATATCAGCTTTTGTAAGAATTAGAAGGATAATGGACTAGAGACCTCATACGGATCAGGCTCTCCCTCAATAACTCTTGGACAAAGTTATAATAATCGATTTCATAGTTATTGATATTTCGAGTTTATTAAAAACGCAAATAAATTTTTATCCCTCATAGTATGTTATCGATAAAATTTGAGAAAACCTGTAGATTTATCTGATTTTCTTTAGTACTACGTTCGTATCTTCTGAGAGAGAAGCAAAAGGAAGTTTGAAACTTCCTACTTAGATAAATTTCCACAATTTTATTAATGTACCTTATTGATCGTATATTTTGGTATTTGTATTATTACCGAAAAATTTGATAGCTAAAATATTGATACGTGTAAAACTTTTCCATTTACTTCTAATCATTTTTAATTTCTTTCTGAAGTGATTACTGTGTATTTTAGTAATTAATTCAGTTAGTGTCTACCGAACCATTTTTTAATGCAAAGATAGTGACCGTAGTGCTCAATGTCGAGACTTTTAAAAACCAAGAAAAATCCTGTTTTGGTCTTTTGAAGTTTTTTTTTTTTTGATAAAAACAGCAACACTTAGTAAAATCCACTTATTTATACGTTATTCTATCCGGTTCCTATTCAATATCTCAGAATAGTTGATAGGCAATTGTAGTTTATCAAAGTTTCCACATAAATTTAAGGAAGATTTTGGATGATTTTTGATTTTATTTTAATACTGTCATTAAATTTTTTTCTATGTTTTCAGCAGACTTCAATGTGAAAGTCAATCGCCTGGGCATGTTTCAATTACAACACGCACAATCTAGGAAATATGTATGTTTCAATCGACGGAGACGAGTGACTGTACGCGTGAGTACAGCCAGATTTTTCTCCTCAATAAATCCACAGCGAGCGTTAGAATTTATCATCGTACCGTATCAGCATCGGATCGACGATATGCTCTATAATCCTTAGGGCGTCAGAGACGGCTACGGTCGGCGACTGTCGACGGATAATCCTCGAAGAAAGACCTCGACATATATGCAACCCGTTGATTACGCGTATATAACGGGACGAAATATTAGCGTAGATGTGCTTATTATAGACGTACAAAAACAACACATTAAATCGTATGAGTAGTACTGAAGAAACTCATAGAGAAGGACACGACGCATACACGCGTTCGTCGCGCGAAACACTCGTTTTTCGGATGGCAATTTGCCGGCATCCCGCACAATGTGTCTGCAACAAACAACGAGAGCAGTCGTTGTGGCGCAGTGTACAAGGAATTCCTGACGACGGGAACAATGTCCTGAGAATAAGCGACATAGTGACATGTGTACCTGATCCCAAAAGCATACCACATTTCGAATAGTTTTTTTTTTTTTCAGATAATTTTCGTCCTCAGAATAGCAACATCGTGGTCAGATTGTTACAATGTTCCTGTTGAACATGTAAAACTTAAACGAATCCTGAGATTCTGAAAAAATGAGTAGTTCGATTGAGACAATAGAAGGTCTGATTACTTTCCTGAAAGAAACTCACCTGAAATCATAAGCGAACCTCATTTTTTTTTGGAAATTTTATTAATCACAGACATGGATGTAATAGAGAAATAGTCTACACATGAATCTTTTTGAGGATTTCCAGCATTATTCCCCTACTATCATCAGATTTTTTTGTTCTTTTCCACATTTCTTGACAATGTTCAGAAAGTTTATTTATGAATATCCATTTGTAATATTTTGACATTTAGAGTTCATCCCTACATTTCTCATGCATTTTTCCACCCGAGTCTTATTTCAACGTCTGCACACTTGATTGACACATGGGACACGTTTTTGCACTTTTTTTTTAAGTCGAAAAGTCACCTATTGCTGCGGAAATTCCTTTCATCATTACAGCGATTCTAACATTTTTCCTTTCCTACGAAATTGTCATCGCTAGTCTTCAAAAGCGTCAAAATGAGGTTTAAAAAAAACATAGTTCAAAGTGAAATATTGTAGAAAAACTATAACCAATATGTTACTGCAAAAGAATTTTTTTTTCAAAATAACTACCGTAAGAAGAAATGCATGGTATACAAGCATTCATTTAATTTGCAAATATTTACTGTTTAGGTTTATTGCTTTGTGGATTCCCACAACTTTAGTGGTCTGGGAGTCCACAAATCACGAGTTCTCAGAATATTTCCTACTTAAACAGTGACAATCTTTTTAAAATTACCTTGCGCTTGAGTAGAATCATTGTAGGAAAAATTACGCAGCACTTTTGTATTTTCCACATCCATTCTGATCGGTGAATAATTTTTTTCGTGTTCAGATTGAGGGGGACAGCCTGAGATGTTTTTTCATCGAACGGATAAATGACCATGGATACACAGAAATCGAATCCGCATGGGAGCCTGGGCAATTTCTTGGTGCGAAATTTTCACGAATCCACTAGCTTTAGATGACAATAAATTTTGTGAAACATTTTATCGTTTAGGTTTTAATAGTCGTGGACGATTTCAAGATCCATCAACATATAAAACAAAGCCGAAATGCTTTTCGTGGACAAAATTGCAACGATTTGTGCCGAATTCCGAGCTGCATCGATGTTCTCGACAGCCGAAAAAGAAATTGAATCACACGCTGCCGATGCATCATGAGAGCTTTCTTAGAAATATGATGAGGGCATCGTTGTTGCAGAAGATTCGAGCAACAAAGGACGGACCTTATAATTCATGAGATATCCACTTTTTTTCTTGAAATGGTGTTCTGCAGTCCATGGCGCACAAATCTATGCAAATCTCTTCGTCCTTAGCCTACACATATTGCTATCTCTAACCCACACACAAAAAAAAACTATTTTGTATGTTTATTACTATTGTATTTTATAAGGTACAGCATGATTTTATGTTTTTATGTTGTGAAATGTGACGTGTCTTGTGTAATGTATGTTGTTAAATTGTTGTGCTCACACGATGGCATTTTCCTTTCACTTTTCTTCCTCAGACTTGTACTGCTTATCAAATTTACTACTGTTTCTCTTTTATTTTTATGTGCTAATTCTAGAGCGTAAAACTTGCTGGTTCAGGTTTAAGCTCAAGTTTATCGCTTAATATGTAACCGTATATTTCTGCTCACTAAAAGGTCTCATCTTTCTGCTCACTAAAAGGTTTTAAAAAGCACTAAATTAGCATGGCCATATGAGTGCGATAAGTGAAAAATAAATTCAAATAAAATAACTGAAAAAAAAACACAAAAAAAAACAAAAGAAATGTGAATGTAGTAATTAGAAATAATACGAATAATACCATCTTCAACATTTATGGATTCTTTAACCCAGAAATTCATTTCATAACAGGAATTCACATATAAAACGCTGCTTTCTTTGAGTCAAATCCTGAACTTTTCTTAATGCTTGCGCTAACACTACCATACATTCGTATTATTACAGAACGTCCTCCTTCTCCTCCAAGAGAAGCTTCACTTGTTGCTTATGACATGGATTTGAGATATCCTGATTTGAAACTAGTGCCTAGAGTGCTCTTATTTGTGCTCTTTCATTTTCAGGCATATTCTTTTCGGGGTAATACCACAGGGAAAAAAAGAAGTCCGCGGGGAATCCCAGAAGTCAATCTTACGGATGTTGTGTTAGAAATAAATGGAAAATTTAGTAACGTGAACTTGTTCGTCTCGTTGGTCATTCTCTCAGCTCTGCTGTGCCAGGAAAACTCATCAAAATAAGAAAGTTGGCTTCATCTGTCTTCTTATCTAACCTACTGCTAGACGTAACTAGGAAATGTCGAGTGAAATTATTTACCTCACCATCATGACAAAAAAATGTATTAAATTCGGGAAAAAAAATCTCAGCTGATGTCACTATGTGCATTTCATTATTTGATTACTACCGTTGTTTATTAATCATCTCTCTGTTACATACTGACAGAACATATTTTATAATGTCAGTTAGATGAGCTCGGCTTGTTCCTTTTGGGAACTGTCGAGAAGCATTCGAGACAATGTCAGGACTGATATCCAAGAGGGATATAGAAAAAGTCGAGGAGGATTGAAGGAGACGAGGGCCTATATTTGCGTAGTGCACTAAACGTGAGCGGTATGGTAATTTATCTCGACTCTTCCTCACTTCACCAATATTCTAAGTTTTCGAAACCTCCAACAAGGCCTCTTCAACGATTCACTTTACGCTTGTTTGTTTTTTTTTCTAAAAAAAAATTGACGTCACAGTTTAGAAACGATTTTCGCTCATTTATTTTTACTCAATTCATGCGTGATACTGCTTCACCGTTTCTCATTAACTCCCTAAGAATTTTAACACATTCTCTTACTTTTCTGGAAACTTTTAATCTATAAATGGTGCATGTGCCTCTTCATTAGATGATTTCTCGGTCATATTACACTATAGTTTTTATTTTCGCCTACGTTTCACAATAAAGACACAAAATGCCAATATTTTATCCGCTATCGAAAAAGAATATCTCCACATTTCTTTACTTGTCACTTTTTTTTTCTCAATTCTTCTCTGAGTTTCTTGATGGGGATAAGGCAATGAGATATGCTCATCCGAATACTTATCTGTCATACTTTGCAACATTGGTTTTTCTATTCCACTTTTCCTCAGAGGAGGAGCAAAATGAGTCTCTTCATCTAAAAGAATTTCCTTTCGATATACATGAGTGAAGCTTCTCTTTAGAGAGTATTATCATCCCATCGCATTACACGAAATGCTAGTTGATATGCTTTTCACTCTATTTTTTTTTCAAATTTTAGCAGAAAATTCCCGCAGCATTGTGTTTTTGATAGCCGAGTGAGATGAATTTTGCTAAAAAAATATAAGTATAATATAAATAATAATATGTAAAATAAAATTACAATATAATGAATATAAAAAGTATCAGTGGTCACAAGCTAGATTACAATTTTTGACATCTTCCGACATTTCACCTTGTCCAGGTACATGGATTAGGCTCAAAGAGGTGGGCGTGCCAATTTTAATCCCGAAATGTTGTCAAAAAAATGTACGAGCTGACATATATTTTCAGAAACGTTCACCTTGTTTCTCTTTTCTTACACGTATGGCTGTGCCTTTTAAAAAACTACCATTATACCAAATTCTTCAGGATCTGATACAAGACCACACACTTTTTCTTAAACTTTCAATATCGAAAAGAAAACTAGTAATATTATGTTGTTGTGGGGTACTGTACTTCCTGCTCTTCCGTATACAAGTTTATTTTTTGGAATTTCCTGTTAGCTCTAAAACATATTTCGTTAAAAACGAGATAATGAAGAAGAAATTACCCGTTTGAGGACATCCCCGTTACGTCTTAAATCACTATAAAGTTCTTCTGGATAATAGGTCTGGATAAGATTAAGTTGGTGCTATTTTTGCACGATTCCGCAAGAAAATTGCATGAACGTTTATCCAGTAAGAACTTGATGGAGAAATTCAAACGTTTTCTCGCTTCTGGTCACATTAAATCCTACATATTCTACATTAACTTTGAAATTCTTTCATTTGACATTTCGTTTTCGTTTATGTACACAAAAAGAAGACATTCGATTGGAATTCTAGATGCATTTGGATATCCACGACTCCTCAATATTTCCCGGATAAAATCCAAAAATTGTTCGACACATAGCAATCTGCTAAAAAAATCGGAGGATGTCTTCTTGCATTCTTTCATTATTTTTTCTTGTCGGAATTTCTTCTCTTCTTCACAATTCCTCCTGAAATTCGTATAGCATGAAGACTTCTTGTCAGCAAATAAGTATGATCAGTTTATGGGTGTATTTTTCTTGTTCAACTTCAATATTAATCATCTTTAATAGCGCCAAATTTTATTTTATGAAGAAAAGACGACGAAATGATTTGAATAGAAATAATTTGCTACAAAAAGTTTTAGGTTAAGCTCTACGGGGTTCCCTTGATTTCTTCCCTCTCAATTTTTATACAATTGTGTTTTCTTCTTCTCTATCTTATTCTCTTTTCTTGTTATAATTGTCTACAACAGTGAATTACTGACGCATGAGATTTAAAGAGTGGATGTTCGGAGCCAGACCTTTTTTTTCTGCGCAACGACCGACATCATTCATAACCGAAGGAAAAATGCCACGAAGAAAGGGCACGTCTCCGTTCAAGACTGATAGCCCCACTTCTTAACGCTCTTCGAAGAACAGCAAGACAGAAATACGCTTTAACAGAACTTTTCACATTGAAAGAAAACCTACACAAACTTTTTCAAATTGTCTCAAAAAATGTGTCTCAAAATTTTGCTAACGAAAAAAAAACGAATAAATAATT
The DNA here is from genome assembly GCF_031761385.1 of Necator americanus. Classification (NCBI taxonomy): domain Eukaryota; kingdom Metazoa; phylum Nematoda; class Chromadorea; order Rhabditida; family Ancylostomatidae; genus Necator; species Necator americanus. The sequence goes on from NC_087376.1 coordinate 31,729,506, forward strand.
ATCTTAAGACTTTAAAGCACTGAAGCATAAAATAGTCGTCTAATCGTCATTTGCAAATTTATGAGTGAGTTAGAAAAATTACGAAAGCAAAAAATAGAATAATTTTGTAGTTCGTTCTAGCTTTGCTGAAGATACATAGTACGAGTTTCTTACTACACATCTTACATGCAGCATAAATTAATTAGTCGAAAAGCTCGCTCTTAGTGAAAAAAGTAGCTGGTGAGTTGAAAAAAAAAACTATTGGCTATATCCAAACGAGAACCGCGCTACAGTAGTGCTCCGGATGATGCACTATAACATTCCAGTTTTTCTATTCCATCTAGTTCTATTATATATTTCACTAAACGTCCACTATCAATCAATTAATCAATCAATCAACATATGTATTAGGTTCGTACGCAATTCGTGCACGAAATTTCACACTTTTTTAAAACAATTATAACTTTTTTGTTCGTAGATATCAATCAACAAAATTATCGTCAGCATTATCCATTACGTATGTACAACGCTTCACTGGACTATCAATTCCAGAAGTCCAGAGTTGTGGTGGCTGTGAGTTGTACAAGCGCGAATTCTCACTTTCCACCTCTTTCTGATCATCGATTGTTTTCTCTGGATGTAGCTTCAGTGTTCGAAAGAAATGGTAGTCAGATGGGGGCGAGTCAGGACAATAAACGGGTGCGGTTTGATTTCCAACCACGCACGGCAATATAATGACGTGTGTGGGGTACACAAAAATGACGACAACAATCATTTTTCACAAACGTAAAAGTGACACAAAATAAAGTAAAACTTTTCCGTATGGGACTCAAAACAGTAACTTTAAGGCACAAACACCAAAACAAAACGTTAATACAAAACAATAGCCTGGAGATTTTTAAAATGACATTTCGAGAATTTCACCATACATTCTTTCCTTTGCAGCCTGGTCTTAGATTTATGATGAAAAGAATTCATAATGTCTCAAAACCAGGAGCTAAAGATTTCTCACGGATTTCCATGCACTTGAAAGAAGTGACGTTTTCTTGCATTTTCTTTTTCGTTTGGAGTTTAGTTCTCTCATAGAGAGAGAAGTGAAGTTTGTAAAAGGTGTGTATCATCCTGCAAACAAATTAACTGTAGGTTTTTTAGGCCGAGTGACTTTATAATGAGTGAGTGCAATCCAGAATTTTATCTTGAAAATATTAATTTTTGTAAAACTCTCAAAGTGAAATTGAAAATCACTTTTAAAAAAAATATTTGTGCTTTCTTATCGTTGTTATTTCTCCATGTTGTTGAATGTTTTTGGCATTCAATTTGTTGGTTTCCTAAACCCACCATAGTTCAATAAAGAAAATAAATTGTCCACAAAATTAAATGTACATGAGCTAATTTTTCTTTCATGCTTTAAGGCAGAGCCCAGTAAAATGACGGCATTTCAAATTGTTTTGATCTTTGATAGCAGATTATTTTTTTGTAAAGGAAATATTAGCAAGAAATGCGGGAAAATAAAAATAATTATCAGAAAAAACATCATATCTGCCAGTTCTGAGCTATTATGGACGAGTTTGCATATTTGTGGTAGTCAACTTGTGCAGAGCCAGTCCAAATATATATGGATTAATAGAGTCCTTTAGTTCATAAATATCCTCTATCTTCTAGTTATTTTACATTTTCTATATTTTTCAAAAAGATTCTGTTGAGCTGGAATAGTTTTGTGAGATCCCATATTCACGAGGTACATATAATAACTACTCTATTTTACTCCTTAACTCCATAAATTCCCTCATGAGTACTGTGTTATTTGTTTTTCTTTAAAGCGATACGATACCATATCTACTACAGACTTGCATAAAACTTAGGGACTGGATCTGAATTATGGGAGGTTAAAGAAGCATTATATAGTTACCTAGGACGAAGTTTCTGGCTGGACTTGGTTATCCAGAGATATTGGAAGGGAATCCAATATAATATTCAAATATTCTACTAAAAATGTATAGGCAGCGTGCAAATCGCGTTAGCTTTGGAAAATGCCTATCCTCTCTTACACTGGATAATAAAGTGAAGCAACCCTACAGAATCTTGTAAATTCATCCAAAAAGAAAGTGTTTATTTAATAAGACTTTTCAGCTACGTTTGCAAAAAAAAAATAAAATACACGGTTCTGATTTTATTGTGACGTATTTTAGTAGTCGAAAGGAGGAGGAAAAAGTAGAAAAAGAAAAAGTAGTTTAAAAAGGTGTAGATCGGAAAATTCAGGCTGGCGAAGAAAAATTTATTCTTACCGTTGGTTATCCTTGATTGGTTATCCGCGTGATCACTTCCACTAATTACTTCTTTGAAATCAAAAAAGAGAATAAATAGACATATGAAATATACCAAAAATCACGCTCTGGTCTCCATTTCAAATCGATTTCATAGAATTTGCATGTGGAAGAATCTGAGAATTTAAAAAAAAGTAAAGAAAATGAGTATTCCTATCCAGTCCCTTATGTAACTATGACTCTGTATAGCAAGGATTCAAATATAACGGAGTTTTATCCCATATTAAAGGTATCACCATACGAATCTGACGTGGTATGGATTTCTGACGCACAAACTCCATACGGAGTCGTAGATTACGGAATCAGGGGTGGTTTCGCTCATCTCTCCCTAATCGTAGTGAAAAAAACGGTGTGAAAGATTCCGTTTTCCACGACGATTTCAGTTGCAACACTTCCACAGTTGTACACGTGCCGCATCCAGCAGCGCAGCGGTCAGAAGCAATTGAGTTCTCCTCGACTGCTTATTCAACTGAAACCTATGAATAGGTTGCTGAGGGGACTAAAACGTATACATAGAAGAGCGTTCTAACGTTTCCCGTAAGAACTAAAGCTGTTCCCACGACATCTTTTAGGACGACTAAGGAAAAGTAGGCGGGACCACCCCTAATCCTGCAACCTACAACTCCATCCCTAGCTTTTGCCGAGGATTCCTCCACCACGTCGGATTCGTGATATTCTGGCTTTGAAATTTTCCAACGCATGCTGAGTATAATTTCTTTGCTGAATAACTTTTTCTCCAAATGCTTAACCAACAAGCCAATTGGATCCCACGAGTGGAACTAAAACTTTTCTATTCTGGATAGTCGCGTATTCCTCCTAAAGAACACATCCAAATCAATATCTCAGTTAAAAATGAACATAACAATGTACTGGAAGAGAAAATTAAAGTGTTTAATAAATGTTAACTAGGAGCATAAGGTCCATTGAAAAGAAAAATTTTCAATGGATCCCATTCTCTTACCACTTTTTCAGGACATCCTTCCTTGGATTCTGTGAAAAATTAATCATTTATACTTGGTACTTTCACATTAACTTTCTTTTCATGAGAAATGTGCATAAATTTTTCGCATGGATTAGTTCTGAACGTTTTCATCCTAAATTCTTAGGAAATCAGAAAAAAAATCAACAAAAAGTCTATAAGATCAAATTAGAATTAGAAAAATTGAAATGTTGATAAGGTATAGTTAAACATGGTTAAACAAGCAATTTCAGTAAACAGTTAATTTTTAATACTATTAGAATAACGCTGCAGCTCTCCCTAAATATTAAGTTCTAATCTCCAACAGATCTGGTGGACAAATATTATTTCCCCATGGATTTCCAAAGTTGCGAAGCATAATCGTCATGAGTCATATTTTGTAAACCTAAACTTGCAGTAGTGGAACAGAGTTTGAATATTTTCTAATTTCCAAAAAAAAAAATCAAAAAAATCCAAAGGTTTTGGTGTAGGAAAAACATTCTCATCATCAAGGATTGAGTTTTATATGACTCCTCAAGTAACGCTGGTTGCCATCGTTCGAATAACAATCTCGGATAATGGAGATCTGAAACTTATTGCTTTTGTGAGGTTCGCTTTGATTTCAACTACTGACGGTCTTCCACTCTCCATCCTATTCATCCATATTCACATCGTGCACAGAACCGAAAAAAAAATAGAGAAAATATCATTCTCATCTTTGCAGGAAGGAGACAATACCTCTTCAGTTTTTTCGCTTCATCTATTTCTAGAGTTATGTTCTTTCAATGTCAAAGGAAAAAAACCACCGCCCACCTTCAACGTTTCTCTTTTTTTTTTTTTTGATTTACGTGAAGAATTTTAATAAATCTTTCAAATGCGTTATGTTTGAAGGTTCTCTACAAGTTCGGTGGCCTAACATTTATGCAATGGTACATCCGTAAAAACCTGTGTGGAAATTTTCGCTCACACCTCATTGAAACATTGCATATTTCGGCATAACTGCACTCTTAGGATGATAACACAAAACAATCAAGTAAAGTGCTTGCGACTCTCGCGACTTTCAAACATCATCAAATAACATTTAGTATGACGTTTCATGCGGTTTTTTTTTGGAAATTCCATGAATTTTCGGCACATTTGTCGTTTGCATCCAACTGTAAATCGGTGCAATTTACATTTGCATGCTTCGTCAGTCTAAGATGCAGTTCATCACTACTTCAACCTTACCTCATCCTCAAGTTGAATCATCCTCTCTACCTGTACTCGCATCAAATCATTCTCTATGGACATCCAATCAACTCTGGACAGAAATTCACCTGTAAAAAAAGGATTAAGGATAAAGTCACTGGCAATCAATCAATCCATTCCGGATACATCAACGCGTTTTACTGCAATTCATAATCGTTGGGGTTTTGGAACGCGTCCTGGCCCACACAATGACTTGACATGGGGGTCGGCCGACGATGAAGTCAGGGATTTTAGCCTCCAGACAAATCTGGTATTAATTTATCGACCCCGGAAAGATGAAGGGCTTGGTTGGCGCTAATGCTGTTTCGAACCATCCACCTGTGGCCACAACGAACCTCTAACTCAAATCCATCTCTACATGAACTTTCAAATTCCCTAACTTCCCTTAACCAGTATTACTTTATCAAGTACTCCTTAAAGATCCGGCTATCGCCCAATGTTAAAACTGTAAGTAAGCGTCATTACTAATAAGAGCTGGCAAAGCCAAAGGGCAAGATTATAAAATTTCCGTTGACGTATTCGAACGGGCAATAACATCATGTCCTTCGATGACTGGCAGGTCGATGATTTTGTTGCACTCAGGATTTATGTCCGTACAATATCCGTCATATGATAATCACGATATAACCGTATATAACAGAAATTATTTGCTGCTAAAAAAAACATTTGAGATACACTGAATAATAATAGTATGAAATCCAAGAACTAATAAGAATAAGATGAGCACGTGTCGTGACCCACCAATTCTATCGATCAATCACATAGGTGGTCTTGATCTACGGTGTCAGATACGTGTGGCACACTGCTCCCATCAGTTCTCCAACTCTAACAAGTCACATCCCATGGATCTCAAACTATTGCAGGGATATTCGGGGCATGTTCTTCTTTTTGAGACTTTTTTTGGTTTTTAAAAGGAATTTCGGGATGTAGATTGAGACATCTTTAATATTAATTTTTCGATAAATCTCCGCATACTAGCTTAGTGCTCTTTTGTGTTCCCTAGTGATTTTTTCTTTCGTTTTCTTCTCTTTAGTCTTTGGATCAAACGCCATTTCCTGAGAAGGTGAAATACTTGAGGTTGCATATATTTTTAGCGTTGGAGCCTTTGCCTGAGGCAGACGACGCGGATCCATAGTAAAGATCAAGAAGATAAGTCGTGGCTCACCCTTTCAATAATCCTCCGTACCCTACTATCACGTATTTTGAATAGTACTAAATGCGCATTTGGCTAATTAGGAAAATATAGGGTTTTTGAGCGTAATATCTCGTTTTCTATATTCTTTTTTCTCTGTTTTTACCTGAATGCTATTTCTGTAAGGCAAAGTTTATCGCATGTATTGTCTGGCTAAATGGCTAGGACTCCTGGAAATGGGAGTCGTAATCGTGCCTGGAACATGCTGCAGAAGCAGGTAGGTGGATAATCCCACTTTCAGTTTATTAGTTCGCCCAATGGCATACTTAGAGAAGATGTCCTGCCATCTTTCATCGAGAAAGTCATACGGCGAGCTGATGAGGTGAAACTCTGTGGACTGAATCCTTTCGCATTTTCGCTCTTCATCCTCACCGATATTCTTCGAAAAGCTTCCCCTTATTTCTTGTTAAGGCTTATTCATCTGTGCCCTAATAGTGAATCGCAGCGAGACTGGTGTACATCCTCTAATCACAGTCATCCGACGGATTTCTTGGGATTTTGGTGAATTTTTGCAAGACGTTCATTTCTTCTTTCTCTTTTGTCCATGACCTGACTTTATTTGTAAATAAACATGAACGCGTTGATTTTCATTTAACATCTTTTAAAAGAGGTATAATCTTTCTTTTGAGACAGTTTTTCATCCACTAAAAACAACTCAGCCGGTAAGACAGCATAACATTAATTTTTCCACCGACCCAACTATTATCATTTTTGGTGTGCCCTTCTAGAATGATGTCCCGGGTGGTCTTTTTTTCTCATCGTTCCTTGCACACTTTTCTTTAATTAACAATATATTACTAGGATTTTCGATGAGAATATGTGCTGCTACCTTTAGGAATAGTTGTTGACCAACGTATTCTCACATCACGTCCCTGTTACGCAGTTAATTTTTCGACCAAGGATTTGGCTAACTCATTCTGGCATCTAGGAATATTTTACAAGGTTATTAGTAAAGTTTTGTACAAAAATTTTAAAAAAAGTTTTAATTTTTCTAGAAATGAATCTAACAAGTGCAAGAACCTTGTAGAATGTTCTCAAAGCTTCCAATATGTAGATATATAAAGATGCGCATGCTTGTTTTTGCCAATTAGCAAACAACAATATGTGAGCAACGACTTCAAGTGATCGAGAAAAAGACGAATCCAGGAATCCAACGCAAGCAGAGCGGCCGCGAACATCAACAACATGTTACGAGAGGAAACTGTTTATCGTTGTACAGTCAACCGCTCGTTTAATCGTTTCGCTCCAGAAGAGGTGTGTTTCCAGAATAGCAATCGCATTGGACGACCGTCTTCTCTCGACAATGACTATGAATGACTTTCTGGACAAAAAAAAAATTAAAGCCGTGGATGATTCGTCCAACAGATAGGGGAATGTCATAGATGTCCACAGTGGATATAATGTTGGATCTTAATTTTTTAAAGGAAGTTAAACGGATTTGTTTGTTCGAAGATTTTTAAAGAACCTAATTCCATTTCTGTTTGTATGCTTGTTTCTGAAGGGGAACTATACTTAATCTTGCACTCTCAACAAAAGAGCATGCAGTATATACTGATATATTCTATCAACGACATTTTTTAAAGTTATTTATGTCACATACGATTTCGAATTAGTTTAATCTGTAGTATTTTGTTGTAGAATTATTAAACATTTCAGGATGACTTATTAAAGACCTGGGATAGCTTAAATGTCCTTTTTTGTTAAAAGTTTTGGACCTTTCAAGCATGTCTTGGGTCTGTAAGTGCTCAGAAACTCAAATCGAACTGAGAAAATCTGGTTGGTCATTTTAATATGATATATCATTCAAAATACCTACAGTATTCGAACCTACTCACAAAAAGGTTTCGTTTTTTGTTACCACAGTTTCTAAATATTGTAGTACTTCACGTTCGACGTCCCTGTCTGTTTTTCGTTTATTTCTCTCCACTGTTTTCTTTCTCTTTTTTCTCCATTTCTTTGGGCGTAACAATAGTTCTTTTTTAGTTCAATTCTTTCACTCTTAGCTGCCCTCAATTTGCCTTTTTCGGCTAGTACATTCTAAGATATAATAGTACTGGCACACAAAGTAATAACAGCAGTAATAACATAAAAAAGCATGCTTAGTTTTTCTAGTAATTTCCACTTGTTCCGTTTTGTTTGTTTTGTGAAGACAAAATTTCCTCGATGTAGTATATTTAAGTCCGATGTAAGAAAATAACTTGACAAACTTACTTTAAATGACAATTTTTCTAATTCCATTATTTTGAAGAATCATTACTGTACCATTTAAAAAATTCCACAAAGATAGCATTTCTAGAAGCTCTCAGATAGCTTTTCAAGAAACGCTATCATAGAGTCCCATTCTAAATAATACAACAAACGCGCTGAGATTCTCGTAAATAATGGTCGTAGATTTCAAGAAGCTCTAAATCTCTGATTTCGTACATCGTCTTAAAAGAAGTGAAAGCTGATATCCACGCTAAACGAGCGTAAGAATTTGTACGTTGGATCTCCTTCTGGAATGCCTATCGTTAGTATTTATCTCGCAGAAAAATTTACAAAAGCATTTGTTTGTCCTGATTTCTTGTTGTTCAATGCTTTATTTAAAGACTATTCTTTTATTTCTTCGAAATTTGAGGAGATCTGTGGATCTACATGTTTTTGGGGTATTTTCATCTGTGTGCACGAAATTTTTGCCCGTAAGAATTTCAACGTTCCCAATTGCTATCTTGCATCCATACTTATTTTATTGCATTCTTATTTGACTGAGTATGTAGGGAAAATTAAATGAGTTCTCGTTCATCCTATCTAGCATTTTATCGGACCGTCAGCCGTAGAAGTCGTCTCTGAGAACGAAAGTTTTTCGCCAGGGGAAAACTTTTAAGGATAGGATTCTTTTTCCATCAAACGTCCTTCGCAAATCGATTCTTCGAAGCTATTCTCACTATTACGGTGATTAAAACGTCTAACAATTTGGAATTATGAGCTCCGAAATTCAACCTCAATCCTCCTAATAGGCAATTACTTCACATGTATTTCCTCTCGTTATTTAATGATGTGTTGCTAATTTTTACGGTTTCAGTGTAGCTTTACCAGAATTTACACTGTATTTGTATCACCCTACTAAGGATCTTATTTTAACACTAATTAAAATCACGCAGCACTCAACTAATTGTTCAAACTATTGTATTTTTCTATCTATTCAAATAATTAGAGTACTTAAAATGAAGGAATTGTCTGGTGTTTCACGCTATATATTCATTGTTTGCACTTCAAACGCATTTTTTCGATACTGATTTGAAGGGAATTCAGTTTAAGAATTTGCAAAAGAAACAAAACAGCCTAGACACATACAAAGAAATTTACTACGTAAATTTGGTTAGTGAAAAATACTTTAAAAAAATGCGAATATTTCGACGTTTAAAGTGCAAACACTTCAAGTTTCAGCTTCATCTTTCTATTCATTATAAGTGGACGAATTCCCCAATATACGATTCACGAAAATGTCAGGCTAGAATTGGGAATTAGTAAAATTCAAAATGTGGGTATTAAAAAAGGATGGAACTAAATTTGTGAATTCGAACAATTCAGAATGTGTCAGTTAAAAAATGTTGGAGTAGACTTAGCAATGAGAAGAAATCCACAATAAGTTCGTTGTACTTGCTGTTCATTTAGGATAGACCAGTGTAGGATGAGTTTATTTGATTCGTTGAGAATGTTGATGTTAGAACGCCTTTCTACCATTCCCACTCTGATTAGGCCACATAAATTTATTACCTACTAGTAATTCATAAATCATCATCTTATTTAGGAGAATAGAGCTATCATCACTTTTTACTTCACCTTCCTACATTTCCTTCATTCCTCATAAATTCTTTTCTCTTTTCTTCAACGCTTAAAGAATTTTCTGAACTCTATCAAAGATGAGAGGAAATCCTTCTCCCTCTTCCTGAATAGCAACTGTAGATATAAGGTCGGTTAGTCTACTGTAAAATCGTTCATGAATAGACTCTCATTGAATAAAAATCAATAAATTCTATGCTAAAGCGGCTAAGCGAGAGGGACAAACAAGTGAACTCCATTTTTATATTTTCCAGACCACTTCTTTAATCGATTCCTTTCAATCGCTCGGTTAGGATTGATCACTTTCTTCTTGTTTGAAAAAAATCCAATTTCAAAACAATACCGTAATGATAAGAAAATTATTAACCTAATTACTGACTGTGCCAGAGCAGTTTCTTCAGGAAATCTCTTCCATTCCATTTTTGATCTTCTCACTTTTGCAAGGATTCTTCTGTAAGGGAAGCAATTTTCATTGAGCATGCAAGATTTCAATGGCACAATTAGGAGTGAAATGAACATCATGAAAGCGTACGTGAATGTTCCACTGTAGCACATTTTAAACTATTTAGTGCTGGCATATGCTGCTTAACTAAAGATAAAGTCGAAATACTACTATAGTTGCAGTTTTTACTCGTCCTGAAACAGCGCTCGCTATCATCCATTTCGTTGTGCCGATTTCCAGCATTTTATCATAGATTAAATCCTTGTTAGATCTCACGTTCATAAGTCTTCCTTTAAAAAAATTTGAATTTCCTGCTACTCGTTAACATCTTAGAGTGAATCATTTTTTCTACTATTTTTAGGGATAAAAGAGAAACCTATTGCACTGTATTAATGTTCTCATTCTCATTGCTCTCTACGAGTCTTCCATCCGTCCTTTTTCCTCACATTTTCTTAAAATCTTTCCAGCGAGTAGGTACAAACTGAAGAAGATGCTACGTGGTGCCGCACTAACAGCTGCTAATCCCGATTTCACTTCTTCAAACAAAGGGGAAGAGAAAGAAATATTCCTATATTTTTTCGCAAAAAAAAATGTTTGGAAAATATGTGTGCATGGAGGATTTTTCTACGGAAGCGTAATTAATTACTCTCCAATTTTAGCTACATACAGTTAATCAGATCCTTGTGTAACGTGTTTTTTCTGTCGTCTCCTTCTTTTGCTGACAGAATGTCTTGTCTGTGTCTAAAGTAAAAGTTTAAACTCTGGACTACTCCATTTCTTCCTGCCCTTTCTTTTCAAGGCAAATTACGAACTCTTGAACGTATTTTAGTTAGGCCTCTCGATCATCTCCCATCAAAACTTTGTTCACTCTCCCTAACAAGCTATAGAAAGTTTTTAGTGTTCTGGTTTTTGAAACAGTCAGAGAACATTGTTCAAGCCTATTTTGAGGATGGGATCCTGATTTTTTAATATAGTTTACATGCGATTGTTTGCAAAAAAATCATTATCCTTCATTGGAAAAAACCGTTTGTTGGAATTAACTCTAGTCTGAACCGTTGGTTTCCTACGACATCTGCTAGCGGTGGAAGGATTGTAATTGAATTTCATTTGAACCGGTGCTAGCGAACGGCACGAATATGTTAACTTTTGATGGTTGTTTACACGAAAAAGCTCTTCGATTCCATTATCAGTAAGAAGGTTTGTCTTTCTCTCTGATTTTGATAATTTTTTGTCTGAGAATATAATCCATCTCGCACCCGCGAAACTCCTTCTGTTTAGTTAAAACTATACTAACTGTATTGCATAAAGGAGCAAGGATATTGTGGATTGAATTCAGCTGTGCTGTGAAATGACTGTTTGGGTGGTTTCCGCGCTCTTCTCAATTACTGCAGGCTTGCCGTGGTGACATATTTACAGCTCACCTGACCTATGTGTGAATTGAAGTTAAAGGATAAAGTTTCTGGCGTTAATCAATCCGCGTGGGATGCGCCCCCACGTTCACTTCAATTCAGAATCGTTTGAGGTTTTACGAACGTGTATCTGGCCCATACAATTACTTGCGGTGGCTGGCCGATGTGTCAAGTCAGTGCTTTTACCCTCCCAGACAAGCCTGGTACCAATTTATCGACCTCGAAGGGATGAAAGGCGTGGTGAGCACTAGGGCGGATTCGAACCTCCGATCGATCGTGCAGGAAGCGGAACCTCTAACCGCTACACCACACCCGCCCCATGTGTGACTTACTTGGCTTAATCGGGGGCTGATATTATCGCCTGAAGCGGTTGGCCGCATCTTCGAGGTGTCTCGTACATGAACATAGCTCTGTCCAACTTTCTCGATCATCTGCAAGAATTTCCACAGAATCAATACATTTATTTTTATTCCATATCCTCCGATACCTTACGTCTCGTCTGAACTGCCTATCCACGCCGAGTGTCCTCACGCCCTCTTTCATTACCTCAGTCCAGTACTTCCGTTTTCTGTCACGTGGCCTACTCCATCTTGAACCCGAAAAACTCCGCACAACACGTTGAACAAGGCAATCTGCTGGGCTCCCCAGTATATGACCAAGGAAGCAAAGACGATTCTCTGTAGCCACTTTCAATGGCGGTGAAAAAGATTAATACTTTCCACGTGTCATCCGCCGGTTTCTGCGTAAAGATCTTCATCGTGCCATAGCCTTGGTCAAAACTAGCCAAACAGAAGTCTAAGTAGCTTCATTTCCGTGCAGTCAAGCCTCTCCATCACCGCTGACGGTGCTGCTTAATTCTCCTATCCGTCATGATGGGGCGAGCTACGGATAAGTAGTCTCGCAGTTTCACTTCGTTGGCAGGAAACTAATCGACAGTTCTTCGCATGATGTCATAGATGGCGAAGTTCCACAGGTAGCCTCCTGCGCTGCCCCTTGTCTCGCTTCAAATGGCGTTGTACATCTAGATGATGTTTGAACTCCAGCAGTTGTTCTCTGATTCATGTTATCAGTTTCCAATACGCTGCAAGATTTTGATCGCTCTTCTTACGATTAACACGTGGTCAATCGTTGAAGGGAAAGGCAAGAGCCAGCTTGCTCGTCGCCCGTTGTTTCTTCACGATGTTAAGTCGATCCAAGATAACCCGCAGCGAAATCTCCTATATAGCGTGCAGCAAAGAGACTCCTCGATAGTTCCTAAGGTCTATGATGGAAAACTTTATTTGGAAGAGGAATTATGATAACGTGTCTCCACGAGTCATGTATTCCTCCTTGGATTGATACTGAACGGATGATTTTCGTCAAATCACGAATCCTGAACGGAGAAAGATATTCCACTATTTCTGCGCTAACTTCCTCTTCTTCGCCAGATTTTCCATTTTCCTCTTCTGAGTAGCGCGTAGAACTTCCGACTCGGTCGGTTGTTCCTCGTGGAGACTCGTAAACCGTATATGTCGGTCTATGAACGTGCTTGAGTTCAGAATTTGGTGACGCTTGCCGGCTCAGCAAGGTCCTGATGTGAACTGTCTAAAGCGGCAGAGTTGGTTCACCGATAGCCACTTTATTGGCAGTGTTGAGAACAAGAGAACATCTTTTCGCATAGCAGATATAATGTTTCAGGAAGTTCTAGGCCTACTGTGAGTTCCTGTCCTCCTACGTCTTGTTAAACTCCTTCGCTATTGACGTTCATTCGTTTTTGCAGTTTTTTTTTACATTTGGCGGCGCAACTTCCTTCTCAGACGTCTTTCCTGACTGATTTCACCATCGCTGCGGGAACGTTATATGTTACATACAGAGTTATATGTGGATTTCGTTCCCGCAAATGCAAAGGCAAACTTCTTTCGCGGCATTAGAACCGGGAGCATTTCCCTTGCAGCGTCCTGAGTGGACTTTGTGAAGGAATACGCATCGCAAAACTTCTTTCTTCGCCCTCCAGCATGTCACACACTGACGGAAATTCGTTCTTCATTCTTCTTCTTTCCAAACTGCCACGTCAGTTTTGGTTGAAGAGAAACTCTTCAGTTTCTTTTGTGGAACCATATTCTGAAGCTGAAAAGAACTGGACGGTGGTCAGGGTCCAGTTCCACCTCCCAAACAGCTCTGAGTTTTCGTATATCTGACTGAAGAATCGCATTTACATCGGTTTCGACGATGAACACCTCTTGACTGGGTATTTTACAAATGAACGCGTACAGTTCATAATAGAAGACGTCCTTATTGTTATCCTCAGCGCTTTTCGTAGTTGGCGACTGAGGAATGGTCCTTGTCGTAGTAGAGAACGTAGTAGAGCTGAAGTCAGAGAGTTCTCATCTTCAGCTTGCACTGCTCATCAGGGGTCGAAAAGGTTGACTCTTGCCACGCAAGCTGGTGGTGTCAATAATTCCTCTTAAACGTGAAAGCGATGATGAGGTCCCTTTGTTCTCTAAGCCGACCAGACGGTCACTGTTATCCGATAGCGCTCTGCTAGATAATACCATTTTTCTAGCACATCGGATTGTTGTTCAAGTCCCACCTTTGCATTTGCGTTGACACTGACAATGACCACCTGCTCCTTGACTATTCTAGACACCAACGCAATGAGTTCATCATAGACGGACGGACGACTTGTTGTCGTCCTCAGCGGTTTCCGTAGGTCCATGGACACTTATGATCCAGAATTTACGTCCTTCACGATGCCGCTGTCTTACAAATGCAAATCTGGACGAAGTTGAGCCAAATTCCTCCACCACGTTATCGTAGTCAGTTTCTCATAGCTATAGCGCAGCCACCTATCTTTCTTTCATCAGCATCGCCGCAGTGGATAGTGCAGCCTCCGACATTAATGAGTGGCCAAATGCGTGTTTCCTGCGGCGCAGCAAACGGCGCACAGAAATATCGTATAAGCCTAGACAGGGTGGTTTGTTGGAGTTTACTCGACAGTGTTTGGCAGTTCAGCGTGACGAAACGAATGGTTTTGTCTAAAAATACCATGTCTCTTTCAAGCAGCCGACCTTCCAGGTTATGGGCTTCGGCGATGTGCTGGATGACAGCACCTCTTTGGAATGTATTGGAACTCGAATGCCTGATCGCGTTTAGTAAAAGGACGGCTAGCACGAGCAAGTAGCAATCAGAGTTGTATACGCAGCCTCGAGCTATGTAGAAAAGTTTGTTTCCTGTGATTTATGTTGCGCATACGATATCCGTAGATCCGCCTTCTACTTTCCTCTGTCATCCTTGAATATGGATGATCATCTCACACGACAACCGTTAGTCACTTTTCATGGACTATGAAATATATATTGTTATTAAACATTGGTGAAATTCTATTTGAGGTCTTTTTAGTGCAAATTCTAATATTGGTCCTATGAAATAGCCCGGGACCGTGATCGCAAACTTATCACGGAATCGAACCTCCATCAATCATACTGGAGTTACAGCGGAACTTCTTACCGACTGCGCTACACCGTCCCTCATAATATAAGATATATTTTCTATATTCTTCTACAAAATAAAAAGTGCTATAGAGCTGCTAGGTTGGTGGAAAACTTCCACACAAGTGGTTTTTTTTTTGTTATCTCAAAAATAGAACTTTCAAATCAGTGACGGCAGAGAGTGCGATCAAAAAATTGCAATCGCAGTTCATAATAACAATTTCGATGTTTGTTCCTCTCTAAATAAATTCAGATCTCTTTAGAATCATATTTGAAGATGTTACTATTGAATCCTTATAAAATAAGATAATTTATAGAAAATAGCAGGAAGGTTTTCGAAAGAAGTGCAATGAATGAATTCGAAATTAAATGGGGCCCTTGCGCTTGATTCGAGAGGCGGATTTCGTAGATTTTTTTTATAAATTGCTCCTATTTGTCGTATATTGAGGCGACAAAAAGCGGCATATATTTGGTTTTTATACACGTTTCAGACTCGGAACAGCTCCAGATTTTACTGGTGATTAAACTATCCGTTATCCACGTTCTCTTCCTTATTTTTTGCTGTAAGACCTATAATTTTTTTTTCGTTTCAGTTACTGGTTCACGGAAGGCGATTGGAAAGGAATTTCATTAGAACTTTCTCAGATTACTAGTGATTCTCGCCTTCTATTCACAAATTAACTCCATCCTGTAAAACTGCGAAATGTGAAGTATATGTATCTTGCTAAAAAGTTAATGAATCTATAGATCTTAAATTTCTGAATAGGCCAACACGTAACTTTCAATTGAACAAAATAAGTAAGGAAGTAAGTAAGAAAGTAAATAATTCAGTTAATCAAAGTCTTTCTTATGATTTCTGGAATGCGACTGAACGCTAGTTTTTCTTTTGCTATTTTCAAGAAAATGTTTGGGTATACAATATGCCAACCTCTAAAATAAATTTATGTTGTGGAACGAAAAGATAAATAACCCAACGTCCTAGCTGAATAGACTAATAAATTTGCTTAATATGGTTGTTTAGTCTTTAGACTGCAATTGTGAACCTTTTTTGAATCTGTCTTTATCCACGATCAATTTCAAGCATTTCAACAGCCCTATGAGGTAATAAAGGATAGAATAATGGTATTAATTTGGAATCCCAGATCTGAACGTTCTGAGACACACCCCTTCCCCTTGTCTGCAACACATTTTCATTGATAATTATGTACAGGCGATTTTTATACTTTTATTTCTACGTGAGAATAGTTTATGTTTGCACTAAGAGAACTTGAAAGAAAACAAAATGAAATAAAATATAATATTGGGACGTTGGACACATGATTAATATGTAAATGTTATCCAATTTGAACCACAGGATCGCATCTCGGTATTTATTTGATCCTTAAAAGCATTCATTAATATTATCCGAAAAGTAATTCCTAGTGTTCGTAAAATCTTTATCTCGGCTCGTTTTGTTCTCTCGTTTTGTTCTTGTAACTCATGCTTCTTTTTCCAAGAGATTTAAATCTATTCTTTTTGACTATTTATCATATTCTTATGATTTGTGATCATTTTAAAAATTCTAAAACGCTCGGTAAGATGTCTTTTTTTAAAACAAGCTTTGCATCGAAATATTTCTTTACTCGCTCCATATTCATTGTAGTCTATTAACCTCTAAGCCTAATGAAAAATGCTGCTTGCACGAGGCTGAAGGAATGCGGAGAGCGTGGGAGACCAGCGGCAACCTTTAATCCTAAATTTCGGACTAAACATCCATAAAAGCATAGAACTTCATTTTGGTTCGTCATTGAATTCTTTCTTTTTATCATATCACTCTTCAACTGCAAATCTAAATGCAACATTTAATGCTTCGTTTGCCAATTTTTTTCCAACGATATTCTCAATGCTTTTTGTGACGATAGCAGCTCTGACGATATCCAGATATATATTCATTGCTTGCAATGATTCTTTTGACTATAGAGGCAATATTTATGTGAGGCTTCTAAGTTCTTGGTAAACAATAAAAGATACTAACTGTTAATCATTCCATTAAAGCCGTTCCTCTCATTTTTCATCAACAAAGTACACATTTAATTCATTTCACATCTCTTTCATTCATCATTTCAGCTAAACACTTGCTACAGTATACCTGATTACTTGACGACGAATTTAAGTGAACTTTTTACGGCCTTGGTATCCTCCTTTCAATTTTCGCTTAAGAAAGGATATTTCGTTCTTTTTTTCTTCTCCTTTATTTAATGATCGATACGTTTGCTTTTCTTGGGAAGAAATATTGTTGACTTTTTCCTGACGAATTACCTGACGAATAATGGCACAGGATATCTTAAATAAACAGACAGCGCTAGCCCGATTATTTGTTTGTGGTAATGAAGGAATAAGTGTGATAAAGTGATTTTTGGATTACGTTCGCAACTTCAAGAGACAATTTCTCATGCAGGATGATTCCAGGTCTACGAAATTGTTGAACTCATGTAATTTTCTACTCGATTTTACTCGAGAAGTTGAGAAATTATTTAAAAAAGGAAGTAATGCTATCAATTTTGCACGTTTGTATTTCTTTGGAGTTTTTTTTTTTTAATTTCTCACTACCTCACAATCCTACTGACGAACATAATAGGTGTCTATGGGTATCCAAATTTCACCCTTAATGTGGATTACCCAGTTAAAGTGCTAATGTTTTTAATGTGTGTGTGAGTGTTTATTAATGTTAATGTTAATGTGTGAATTCCAATTTTTTTTCTCATGAAAATCAGCTTAAAACAGGGATGAATGCGTAAAAAAGCTCTAATCGCTTCGACCCCTTTTCTACTCTTTTAATGATTTTTTAATGACTGCAATTTCTAAAAAAGAATATAACTTCTCAGAAGCACCGGATTAGATTATCTAGTTGACATGTATGTAAATTCTAAGTACTCTTTAACTCTGGATTTAATTTTTCCAGCGCCGTTGGGCAACGTTCTGTTTAAATTAATAAAAATGGAAAACCCTTAGTCTACCTTTGAGTCCAATCTCAAGTCAGAGTCTTTTAATCGTGCATTAGAGATCTGTCATAGCCTAACGGCTGGATTTCTGCATTGTTTTCATAATAAATTTCGAGAAACCGTACATTTACTCAACGTGTTCGCATTAATCATTCACAGCATGAGGTGAACTCCATTTGATTGAATGAGTACTTGTGATGTTTTTCTAAGGTGATTTTTCTGGAAAGAATGTGATGCCTCAATTCTCGCCTCATCTTCAGCGAAATCTAATAAAACTCAGCACGTTTCTCGTTTTATTACCATTTAATGCCATCCTCGTTCATGACAACGGAAGAAAAATTTGGAGCTTATCCCATGTGACGTCAAAAAGTCTATGAACGTAAAATGAGGGCGAGGGCAAGTAGGAGGTTGATTTTAATTTCGAATTTTTTTTCCTAACCTAACACTTCCTGTTACAGTATGCAAAATTTGTTTTCAAGTTACTTTGTTTCTTTTTTATTTTTTCTCTGTTACACCTGATGACGTAGTTTTAATGACACTTTTCTCCTCATGAATTTCATTTTGCTTTTTTTTTTAAACAGGGAATCCCTTATTAGCAGCGTCAAGTGTTTGTCTTGTTCCCTTTCTCAGTCTTTCAACGTTTTGCAGCATCCGTAGTGGTGTGGTTTCTTCGCGCAATTTAATTTGTTATTTGGATGAGTATAGCGTTCCGTTCATTGAAAATATGACGAAAGCTACCGTCAAAGCACAGAACTTTGGTCAACTTGCAATGATGCTGTCATAAGTGAAATTCCAGACATGAGAGCCGGGTATGCCATTATTTTTTCCCTCTCTCTCCCTTGATAATGTCTATTATGCATCTAGTGCTGTGCATCAGTACGGCATAATGTTTGAAAATGGCCTATAGGCTCTTCATGGGTTCGCAGTTATCTCCGGATCGCAAATGCGTTAATGAATTCTCGACTCCTGCATCTTTGTTCTTGTTCCGGTGCTAGGAGTTAGTCGATATATATATATATATATATATATATATATATATATATATATATATCTGCGAACGCTACCCTGCTACCCTTAGGGCAGCTGTGCACACATCTGCTGTAACGGTATCTTGTATCAAAATAACAGTCCTGAAATCCCCTGAGGAACACTCAAAATTGCAGCTCTTTTCATCTTTATTCTTCCTTTAGCAAGATTTCAAAGAATCAACTGAAGGTGTAGGAGAGTGCTCTTCTTCCTACTTCTCCTACCTCCTCTCTCTCGTTCAACCCACAACACTTGTCGCTATTTTCATCTCTTCGGTGCTTCCTATCGCTGCAGTGCTCTTCCGCAAAATATAAATGAGGATTTCTCTTCCATTTACAACTTTATGGATATTCCCGAACGAAAACTCCATAATTCCGTTTTTTTTTCAAACCCACAAACTCTATTTAGATATCCCAGGAG
Organism: Necator americanus; assembly: GCF_031761385.1. Taxonomy (NCBI): domain Eukaryota; kingdom Metazoa; phylum Nematoda; class Chromadorea; order Rhabditida; family Ancylostomatidae; genus Necator; species Necator americanus. Next base: position 31,748,774 of record NC_087376.1, read on the forward strand.
AGATAAACTTCTTCAAAAACTATCGTCACAAAAACAATTAATACACACAAAGTAATTATAATAATGTTCAAAATAATTTTGTGTAAACGAAGAGAGATTAGACAAAATTATGAAGCGGTTTGGTAGTAGTAGTAATAGTAGTATGTGATCGCTTTATCCATGCTTATTTTCTTTTTAATCCGCGAACAGGTCACGATTTTCTGAAGAATGATGGCGAAAATCGCGACGCGACGCGACGCGATAGTTATTCGCGCATGAGTGAAACGTACGCCGCATCGTGTGTGCTATTAAATTAGATGCAGCAGCATCTATGCAGCTGGCCAAGATCAGACATCCATTCTCATCACTCAACATCTCATTCTCCTTTAGCATATGACCTGGAAAGGGTTTCCGGAGGAGTTTCGTCTAGTATTATCTACTTAAGAGTAACAACATTAAGCTTCATTACAATTGTTGTTTGTATTGTAAAGTTTTTTTTTAATCAAGACCTATACAGACGATTTCCTATTCTACCTCATTTTTACTCAACCTCCATATGGGAATTGCCGTAGATAATGTTTCGCTATTGTTGAACTATGTAGCTATACATTATTTATATCTCTACGCCTCCTCAAAACATTTGGACACCGTAAATTTCTTATTCTAATTTTTGCAAAATTGTAGAAAAAGTGTCCAACAATTTAGTTTAACTTACTTTAAAAGAAATAGGTTTTTTTTCGGAAAAAAAAAACATTGAAGCGATTTTACACGATTGGTTACGATATTCTTAACGTAACGGTATTGAGAAAAGCAGAAAAAAATCCATCAATGTCTGGGAATTAACCAAATTCGTGACCTCTTTTAATGGACGATTAGTGCACATTTTGGTTAGCTTAGACGCATTTGTAACTTGCTTCTCAATACTACAGTACTTATTGTTCCGGATTTCATGGTATTGACTCTTATATTCTGAATAATAGGACAGAATTATCGTCACCCTTATGAAAATCTTCCCCGGACATTACCCAACTGCTAATAGTTTTCTTTTCATGGAACTTTTTTTATTTTTCAAAGATTCCGAGGACTCTCGTAACTCGAGTTTCCGCCATTCATTTCCTGTGTATCGTCTGCTTTTGATGATTTCCGACCAACGAAATCACATTGCTGTCTCAACTCCTTACGCTCTTCACTGCTCTCATTTCGCGCTTGTTTTTCTTCCCAGATCATCCATAATGTATATTCAGCAGTAGCCTCATTTATCTGAAAAAAGCGGTTTTTTCAATACAAGTGAAAGACTTATTCGCTTGATTGGTGTTTTCCACAAATATTCCATAAGTCCACCCTTTTAGAAATTGCCCTCGATTTACACCCTTTCATTTTTCGACATATTATACTATCCCAGTAAATAACAGGAATTTGTGTTTTCCCCTATAATTTAGGTGACAAGAGTGCGATTAAGAAGAAAATCTAAGAGAAAATCCACTAAAAGTATATAAATATCACTTGTATATAAGATTTTCTAGTTTTTTTTTTCCTTTGTTTATTTCTTTTTAGCTTTCTACTTCTTATATTCTTTATACTCAATTTGTTTGCCTCTCTTGGACTCTTCCGGCTTCAGCATTGTTCCGCATAGCTTCTCCAGTTCTGGATTTTTTTTAAACAGACAGAACAGAAGGGATTTAACAGATCTCGCATTTTCGCCATGTTTTATATTGCACGTAATTCAGTAAAGATTTTTAAATTACGAAAGCTTCATAAAATCGATCTTTTTTAAATTCTTCATGGACGAAACCGGTCGATAACCTTTTTCAACAACGATTCTTATCGTATCTATTTGGTATCTCTCTTCCGGATCTCAGTTTCAACGCTTGGAGAAAGTTGAAAATTTTCAAAAAAAAAAAAAATGAAGCTGTTTGTAGCATTTCTTATCAAAAAAATTGTTGGCAACATCAACAAGATCTGGAGGATTGTCTGGAAAATTTTGGATGAAGCGGTGACTGTTTTGAAGCTTATCAACCATTCATCTCTCTATTCCTTTATATCTCACAGAGAAATCTCAAAGGAATCACAATAGCAACTTTCGGTACATTACATATCTCCTTTAATAGTACCCTCTAATCCTTAGTAGTTCTTCTAGAATCCGTTATTTAATATTTACAGAATATTTTTAACTTGTAAGATGAATGATCATAATGCTTTTCGAGATTCTAGCTGCCTTACAGCAGTTTTTCAAGTTAAATTTTCACAGTTTTGTCATTATTGACTAGAAACAAACATCATCAACAGCTTCTTTGTAGGGGCAGCAGTGAAGTAAACTAAATACGTCAGGCACTGAATCACTCGTTACCTCCTCTCATTGCAATCTGACGTTACAAAATCTTATCCCTGCTTTTATTAAAATGCTAAGCTACCACAGTGTTGTGATATCAATTAGCAGTTACTGTAACTTCCTCCAGTACCGCATCCCTATCATATCAATTGACTACCGTCATTCTTCTATTAGCTGAACTTTGTGAAATTACTAATTGAACAACTACAAGTAAAGGAAATTTGAGAGAATCGCGACGATAAGATGCTAAACGTTATTTCATCTGGATTCTATACTGTAAACTATTAATTTGTTAGAGAGAAAACCTCTTTAAGTTCATTTTCTTGAAAGTCGCCAAAATTCCAAGGCAAATCATCTTCGGCAGCCTTCTCTAGATAGGAGAAAATAACTGGCAGTCTGGATGAAATTCCACTCAAACATTCCAGCATTAGAGTGAATTTACGATGAACAGCACCCGCGATCGCTCTAATCCAGCACTGAGGATGAATAGACTCCTATATAGGGGTGACTACAAATGATTCATCGGGTTTCGGATGAATGTGTTTTAAAAATTAAAAGGATAAAGGATAAAGTGTCCGGCGTCAATCAATCCGTTTGTAATCAGCCACCACGTTCACGTCAATTCAGAATCGTTTGAGGTTCACGAACGTGTAACTGGCCCATACAATGACTTGCGGTGGCTAGCCGATGTGGCAAGTCAATGTTTTTATCCTTCCAGAGAAGTCTGGTACCAATTTATGGACTCCTGAGGGATGAAAGGCTTGGTGAGCACTAGTGTGGATTTGAACCGATTGTGCAGGTAGCGGAACCTCTAACCGCTACACTACACCCGCCCTTTCTTCCAAAAATATTATACAAAAAATAGCGATTGATACATTGTATGAAAGAACGCTTTTTCCTTTTTCTTATACAGTATTAAAAATGTTCCATGTCCTCCAGTCGTATTTCACGACACATGTATATGCGGTGGCCAAGTTCAGCCCATACATATTCAGGAATGTTCCTGTTAATGTTCACCAGCGCAGCAGTGATGCGATCCTGAAGTTCAGCCAATGCTTTGCACGTACACAATGCCTTCAACGTATTCCCAAAGAAAAAAATCACAAACTGTAAAATCGTGAGACCTTAGGGACCATCTAAGTAGGGCCCTCTGAGACAGGTGGTCGTCGGAGCCTTCTCCTTTATAGAGCTAGCTTGTTTCCTTAAACTACTCATACCATTGCAAAATGATTTTGGTGGGTTGGTGGATGTGTATTGTACTGTTTTCGGAATGCACACTTTCGGATGGTGACAGATTCTATCCTCTCACATTTCAAGGCACAAAATGATTCCGTTGATTCGTCCCCTTTCTGCAAATTATTGTCACCATGCCAGTAACTGAGTCAAAACGGAACTTGCAAAATCATCAATAAAAAGTTAAAGTATGTTCTTTCTATTCCTTAGTATTATAAATGGACATTGTATATTTAAAGCTATATGACGTCAAAACACGATAAACCATTAGTAATCACCTTGTACCTCATCAATCTCAAGGATTGATGAGGTTCAAACCACAAAACCCAGTGGAACGTCTAGACTCTGCATCAATTGGAGCATAATTTCGTAATTATGTCGAAAATAACAGTGAAATGGAGAAATTTAAGATTTTTCCCAAAAAAAAAAATCAAGTCTGAGAAATAACTCGTTTCTTTGGACGAGTTTTAAAAGCAACGTATGTGCTTTGATGTCTAACTAAACGAAGTTTGAGGTTTGTTTCCTTTCGAACGGAGCAGAATTGCTTGATGCTACCAAAGAGTAATGGAAAGCCCACTAACACATTTACTCGCAAGAAAGCACCTCGAAACACTATTGAAAATACATTTTTAATTTAGTTTGTTTAAAGATATTTTGAGAAAAAACCCGTCACCAACCGAGTCAGTCGGAAGTAATTATCCATGATAAGCGGTTCTGATCGTTCTCACAAAATTTCATTGTATTTTTCATTAATCTCATCCCACTGTCTTCAAATTCGTTTTTTTCACTCTGATCTACTGTTTTTAACTTTTTTAAAAAATTTAACCTTTCATCTAAAATCGCAAAATACATGTTCCATGCATTGGGCTCTAGGATTTGTGAAAATCTTCATCTTTAGTAAAACAATAATCGTTATAATATGCAAAAAAAAATTGTAACGTTCTCTTCTGATGCGTACGCTAGACACAGTTTAGTGTATAAGTTTTTGCAACCACTATCGAAATGGCAAATTACAACGTATGTACCTGAGGATATCCTTCATCAATCCTAATTCTCACTGATTCCCGGACAATAGGAATCTCGATATAGCAAAACATCACGCTGTCTCTCTCATAAACACCTTAAAATTACTAAAAAAAATATGTTTTGAAATGTCTTATAACATTTTTTTAATGTTTTGTTTAAAAAAAATAGAAAAAAGGAGAACATACTCGAAATACAAAATACTTGAAAAATCGGTTCGTGTTTCCTCTCCTATCTCCCTTTAATGATCAATTAGACGCAATTTCCGACATCGATACTCACTAATATTATCTTCGATGGATTTTCTTCGACTTCAACTCAGACATCGGGTACTACTGGAATTCTTTCATTTTTAATTCTATTCACTCACCCTTACTACCCCTTGGGAACTCTTTGTTCTCCAGGACACAAGACGGCTTGAAAAAGGTGCACAAACGTATAAAACATTCTAACAATCTCCGCTTTAATCATTTTTGATGTTTGCTATTTCCAGATTCGAATCCAGATTCACATGAGTAATATATTCCTTCCATTCACTCTCTGCGTAATTATACCTCCTTTACTGGCTCCTTTTACATTATAAAATTAAGGATTTTTTGGGAATGAGCTCATTTGTGAGATATCTAAAAAAAAAAGCGTAGGTATTGAGCTTGATAGGCGTCTGAGGAGAACGCAGAATGCTGAAGACCGTCGAGTATTGCTATCTCTCTATTGAAATCTTCAATCCATCAACTGTGAAACGTTGAGTTAACGCCACCATTGAAATATGGAACACGCTTAGCGCTTAATTGCTCAACTTCTTCTCATATGTAAATCGAATCATGTTTCATACTCCTGTTTTTTTCTTCTCTGGCTATCAAATTAGCTGTACAAAATTTCTCTAAGGTTTTCTTCACTTAATTTCATGGAACTGATGCCTAAATATTTTTAAGTAAGTAATTTCTGCATGAAACGATTCAACTATGCAAGCTGAGTGTTCAGGAATAAGAGGAGGTAATGTAGCAATGACCGACATTTGAACCTCCGGCCTCGGAAATAATCATCAATTTTACCCTTATCCTCTGAGCTACACATTTTGTATACATTTGCCACATTACCTTCTCTTATTCCAAAACACTCAGTTTGCACAATTAAGTCGCTTCCAACAAAAATCCTAGTTGAAAATATTTTGACATGAGTTCCACAATAATTTCTTAGATGGCATTTTTTTGTTCTTCTGAATGCCGTATCTTCAGATTCTACTCCTGTGATTCCGATATGCTGCCGATATCTTTCATTATAAGCTAAAGATTTAGATATTTGTAATTAAATTGCAATATTCGGAGCATTTTCTCTGACATCCATCAAAAAACCATGTATAAAATTTGTAACTGTAAAATAGAATAGAATAAAGCATGTAAAAAAACGACTATGTACCAGCATCTGGATCCTTTATGCCTTACTTCACGCCTTCTACGTCAAGTTTGTTTTCCTTTCCCTTGATTTCAGTCCTCATTTGTCTTTACAATTCAAGATCTTGCTGAGAAAACTCCTATTGTCAGTTGAAATAATGACAGCGACACTTAGTTACCTTCGTAATAACATCGTCTCGATACGCTTATGGAAACTACAGGAAGACTTCGTGGACTGTCTTTGTTTTCATGATATGGAATTTCAAAAAATATGAAATAAAAAATTTAACAAAAAACGGAATTTTGCTACTTTTTCGTTGTATGTTTGTGTTAAAATGTTTAAAATTGAAGGAAGTTGGCCAGATAGAAAATCCTCTACAACTTCTCGAAAGACAAAAGAAGCCATGGGGCATTTCATTTTCGTCTTCGCATTGCAGTGGTTTTATTTGTTTAGAGGTGGTCTGGCCAGCGTTAATCAGCTGGCTCAGCCACCATAACAATGCTGACTTACTCGATCTAATTCCGAAGGCACATCTAATGATGATCTTCTAAGAAGATCAAGCACTTTTCTACTCGTTCTGAAAATAAATTTGCAACTATAACTCTAATTAACATGGAATCATGTGCCCGCTTTCAATTCTACTGAAAAAGCTACCTGTTTCAGATTCCTAAATCATACATTGAAAGACAAACCCTTAACTCAATCTACAGCACATAGTTCAAGAAAAAAACTTTATTTTCGTCAAACAAATAAACAAAAAAAAAGCCAAACAAATATAACTAGTATCGAACAGGTCTCACGTGACCTGCTTAATTATCATTGTTCTGTTAGGTTCTACAATAAAAAAATTATTGCACGAAATATTTCAATAGTCCATGCATTTTGTTCCACTAATTCCTCGTTTTTTTTTTTATTCTAAATTACAGTATTGATGTCGTATCTTATTCTCATATTTCTTGTCGAATTTCTCATTTGCACTTTGCTGCGTGTAGGTATCCTCTTCTGTCCTTAAAAAGTACCGTAATATAAGCAGTGCTTCGAATAAGCAGTGTCCATGGATTAGACTTGCGCATTTTTATGCAAACATTGCTCTAGTGTGTTTAGGTTATTCCTTTTTTTGTTTTCACATAATCGTTTGTTTACGTTTTACAATTCTTCTCTCTACTTTATAGTTGTGGTCCTTAATCCAAAATCAACAGAAATGGTGTAATTAAAGAAGTTGCTGAACCTTTGTGATGTTATAAAATTTTCCTCTCTAATTCGTTCTTCGAGCTCTCACAAACTAAGCAAAATCTCATTTCATTTGCTTATTTTGCCGTTCGTTTTGCTCCAGAACAGTGAAATGACGCTTTTTTCTTTAATCGTTTTGACTGGTGCATATAGAAATCGTATATTCTGAGGATTTAAAAATAGGAGGAATCAAAAACTGTGTTGACTCTTCCATAAAATATTGTATTCCAAAAAATGGCAACATGTTTCGTTCTAGTTGTCAGATTGTTAGCAAAAATATTGCGTACGATCTTTCTTCTCTTTTTTCGGATTAATTATGCGAATTATTAATTGCGATTTGACTTCTCTTTTTTTTCTTTTTTCTAAACAATCTACAGCTGCAGGATCTTGACACTCACTGTCTTTCGTCTCCATTATACTATTTACTTTCTTTGTATCTATTTCGAGTATTCAACAGGTAGAAGAATCCTTTCTTTTTTAATTTCATTGCTATCCAGACGAAAATATGCGAATTACTCATGCGTTGTCCGTTGTCCATTGCATTCGTGGATCAACTAGCAAAACACTTTGTGCGCTTCACGTTGATTACCAGTTCAAGTCGGAAGCGGCGAAAGGCAAACGCTGATGACAACTAAGATGTTCAAGTGGCTTTTTCGTTCCGTTGTTAGTTACTTGCACTTGCAGTTGTAAGAATTTGGAGGAAATCATGTTTAATTGATTTCCAAAGACAAAGAGTTAAAGCTCCTTGCAAAATTCATAATGCCGCCACTTACGCTATCTCGCAAACACAAAAGTGAAAATATAAAAGTGTGCGACTTTTGTGATGAAAAACGGATATTTCCTGTTCTTATAAATTATCCCACTGCTCCCTGAAAACCTCACATCAAGCGCTTTTCTAGTATTTTTCGGACTTATCTGAGCATGACAAATGAAGCACCTGAAAATGTACAATTCCAACAGTAATATAACCTTTCCATGCAGAAATTTTGAACTCAAAAGAAGTTATACAAGGGCAAAACATGAGGGTGAAATTTCTTCTAAACAATCTTCTTAAGGGAACGCAAATTCCTGTTTTGAAAGGTCTCGAGAAAAGTTCACTCATATAAGGTTTGGAAGTGACTCCTCTTCCAACGGAGATGAACCAAACGCGACCCGTATGGAGGAGCTATTGTTGGACCACCAAATGGAGGTCGCCCGTACGTCGGAGTATTTCGGACGCAGAGCTCTTCTTCGCTTTGAACAACAGGAAAGCGCGAGTTTATTACATTTGTCATTCCTCTCATGAGATCCAGCATTGACACTCAGCGGGCCTCCAAATGGAGACTTCGCTTTCGAATAAAAATTCGTCGCCTTCCCTCACCACCTTCATCGCCTACACCACTTCAAAAACGTTCATTTCTACATACGGAAATTGAATGATTTCGGATATTTCAACTTGATTTTAATCTTTTGTGAACACATCGGATACTTTACAACTTTGTTTCTTCGCAAAAAATAGAACTACTCGCTTGTTTGGAGTAAAAATCGCTGTTTATCATTCTCTTCTGCGACCTTAATTCTCACTTCAAAAAGCGTGCATTGCTTTTCCTTTGCTAATAATTCATAACAGTAAGTACATTCAGATGAAAATGACACCTTTCACAGTTTTTTTTTCTACACAGCGAAGTTTTCGCAATTTATGCGGTGCCTTTCTATATGATTCTCTTTCGCCGTAATGGCCATATGATATACATACATATTTGTTTTGCATCAAAACGAAGTGTTCGTGGGATCCTTTGCCGATGTGTGATCATAATTGTGGTTATGGAGAAGCTCAGTAAAAACAGCTGCTCGTCCTGTTAGTCCTTAATTCCTTACGGATACGCTGAGACGGTATATCTAACGAGGATCTGGATTATTTAGTTCGCTCTTAACAAGAAGTGAGCCTTAAGAGCGAATGAGAAGAGGAAGTAGGAAGGAGTGCATATTTGCCTTTAAGGCAAACAAAAGCAGCCAGAAACAACTGTATGGATTGTTATCTTGATATCAGCTTCTTTCTAAGATTTTCTCTTGATAGAGAATAAATAATATAACATATCTAAATATACATATATAAAATAATTTGACAAAATATTCGCTAGCACTCAACCTCTCAGCTAACTGAGGCATTGGGCTGCTTAAGATTTATCCGAGACGTGGTCGAATAATAAACGATGGATTGTTGATCACAGATTTGCACACACATGCACACAAATCCCACCCCAAAACAAAATCATCGTCATTAAGCGGTCTCTCACTTTTTACCATCATCTATTTACGCAATACCCGGAAGGGTTCAGTGTGGAAAGTTTGAGTCTTCGTTATTTTTCTCACGCATCTCTTCATAGTTTCGTTTATTCTTCTGATGATTCTTCTTGAATATCAAAGTAGATTTTCCTGATATGGACTTATAAGTATGGAATGGCAAACAGCTATGAAATCCAGAAGAACATCCTGTTGTTGAAGAAAGATTTCCAACGACTTTCTTCCGTGACTTCGCTTATAGAAAGAACGCTTTTGTGTCACCGAAACAAAAATATTCCTCTCTATTTCAATTTTCCAGAAAGGAAAATTAAGGAACATTAATTTCAACTTAACACTAATTATGATAAAATAAACTACAAGATTTTTACTCTTTATCCAAACTTACAAAAGTTTATACAGGTAAAGGTTTTAGTAAAAGAATGCACCGATTTAATAGGTTGAGCTACTGCGAGTTGAGAGAGCTTTCTCAACTCAATTTTTTTTACTCTCCCTCAACGAGAGAGAGTAAAAAACTGGTAAAAATTTAAATAGTTCTTGATGATACCAATTTTTCAAGCCTAAAACAACTCAATGTCTGCAGCAACCAGTTTACGGATGCAAACAATTGCTTCAATTGAACTACTAACTTTTTGGGAAGTCTTTAAAACGGACATCATAAACAAACAATATCCAAGAGCAAGTACATAAATTCAAATTGTAAATTTGAGCTTCTTATCACTAATTTTTTGTGGTTTACTCCACCCCTATTTTCTACATTTTCTCTTTTCCAAAAGTGTGCAAAATAACAAGCACAATTCCCGAAATCCTTGTATTTTATACTGGATGAAGTTCGCCTCTTCGGAACACTTCTGTAGCAACTACACAAATAAATGAATTACAACTTTATTGGAACTCACAAAAGGCAAATTCTTGACCAATCTTTGTTTAGGTAATTTGTTTTCTTTTTCTGCAAACCTCTCGAGCATTCTCGTTGACTGTGGACATTTGTTACGTAGATATCTGGTGTATTTCTATTCTAACGATTCCAATATATTCTCACAAGGACTTACACACCTCTAGGTTGTCAAATAAATTAGTTCTATGTCTTAGCGATGTTGGAACAGCCGCACGTTAATGACCGTAATCAGTCAAGGCAGGGATAACCGAAAGACTTATCACGTCGACAATGTGAAACACGGACCTCACATCCGTCCCTCCCACACAGCTCTCAATTCTGAAACACAACCTGAACATATCTAATATTAATCTACTCTACTCTTTTAGATTACATTATTTTCAGGAAGTTTTTCAAATGTAAATACTATTATGTCAACAAGACATTCTGCCTGTGCCACACTATGAAAATGTTTACACAAAATAACTGAAATATCCCTTTTTCCTAAGCAAAAACTGGGTTTGTAGAAAAATTGTAAGCTTAAGATCTCTACAAATTGTAGGATTTCCCCAAAAAGTTCAACTATCATATTATTTTGCATTATGTTGGTTCTCTAGTAAATGATACCTCACTTTAAGCGTTTTTTTTTTCCATCTGTAATTCACTTTTGATTACTGGGTAATACTCTATATACTATAATTACTGTGAATATCCTAGTATATCGATACTTCATACATAACTTCCACATACTTTCCTACAGATATTCATCTAAAATTTTTGCATTCCAGTTACAATACATTCTAATTAGACAAATATACATAATATAGAGAAGTGAGTGTTAACGTATCACAGAACAGCGGATATATAATAAATGTGTTTGTTATGTTACAGTAAACCGGCGTTCTCAAACGGAAAGTTTTTTGATCTGTTACAAGTTTTTCTTTATTTTGTGTATGTTTTTACAAAAACCATGCTAGGAGTAGTGGTTTTTTTTTCAAAAAAAAAAAACTGCTCATTTTTCCAAATCCGCTATATGTTCTTGTCCTGTATAGGAAATAATATTAACTTCAGCGTGATCCTCTTGATTTGTGGTAATTCCACCGACGATTTTCCAGCTATTTTGGTTACAGTATTCATCTACTATCTATAAGTACGTATTTATGTAGATTTTCCTCAAATTCCATAGAATCATAGTTGGATATTTTATCTTTTTCCACTTGCAAACAAGAGGGCGATTTTACCGTACGATTTTACAGAGCACTTCTCATAGATAGTTATTTAAATGCGATGTTGGATTAGAGTCGTTTCATTTATAGGTTTATTTTGAAGTTCAAAAAATTTTGAATAATTGGAAACATTTCCTTCAAAATCTCGTATTCTTAAAGACAACGAATTTCCTTCATGAGCCTTCAGGAATATCCGCGAAATTTAGTCTAACTTCTCCCTGGAATAGCATCATAATCTATTTGCTTATCATAAAACATCTCTATATGTTTCTATGAAAAATTTTAAGAAGCAGTTAACTTTTAAATCCTTGAACTGCTTCTTTCAAACTTGGAAAACCACAACATAATTTGAATTCAGAATGAACTTGAGTTCGAAACAATATTTCTCCAAACGAAACGTCAAAGATCAGAAGAGAAAGAGAAGAGAATTAGGAAATACTGCTCTATTCGGCTCAAACAAATCCAATTTACTCCTTATAAATCCGTTTGGAAAGCAATAAACAACAGCATGTATGTACCTCTATTCAGTTCATGGATCGACTATGACATTACTGTCAATCTATCTCTCTCGATCGTCATTCTGTCTCTAAACTTTGCAACACTCATCAGTGAATCAGATTTCCACACGTTTTTCCATTTACATGTAAGAGCTACGGTGTACTGTGTAAATATGTACATAATAACATGAAACGTTTTTTTGTTAAATTATATCACCACCCTTCATGTCTAAACAATTTGAATTTTCTATATAGAGACTATGAGACTTTTCTAATATCAGCTAAAATATTATTTTTTTTTTAAATTTAATCTCTCGCTTGTTCTCATTTTGCAATCCGTTCAAGATTTACTTTTGTTCATATTATTTAGATTTCTTGAAGGGAAAAGATTTAACAAAGGAAAAGCATACTGCGTTTTATCATTAAAAATACATTTACAGGGTGTTTTGAGGATGAATGGTCCCCAAACGTTTCATACCCATTTTTCTATACACTGAAACAAAGCAGAACAGATTTTGTTTACTAATTTTAGGACACCACTTACGAATATATTGTCATTCGAGAGGAAGATTCTTCTTTATGCTTTCATTCATTTCATTTATTTCATTTATCATTCAGTTTCAAATTTTTCTTAAACACTGATTATTATTGAAATTTTTAGCTTTTGAAGGAGCCGGAAAGCTTTTCCGAGCTCAATACGCTGTCATTGTTATGGAAGCATTCAGCCAAACTGTTCCCCAACTCAGCACACCACTACATCGACTTAAATGCTTACGCTGTCTCCCTACAAATCTCCACCGCTCAATCTAATTTTGAAATTCTCACCTTTATATTTTTTAAGGCCCAGATATACGCAAAAAAAGTAAAAATCTTTCGATCGTTGTACTAATTTCAGATGTAAAATAATCTAAAAAAAATAATTCAAATGGAAGATAATCTAAACAATAGATAATCCGATTACCTCAGTGGTTTTTAACCGATTTTAGAACTTATCTTCAAGAAATTGGGTTTATTGAATGTTCCTGCTGCGGATTAGCCTAGTTTACTCCATCCACGTCTCTCCGAAGAGTGAGGGAATTTCGATGCTGTAGTCTTTTACTCATTGGGTATTAGGAGGTTTAATGGATGTCTTAAAGAGATACGCTTTTCGCTGTGCTCCTGCTGCTCATTTACAAATTAAAAAATTATTTTAGAAGTTTTATAATGTCTCTTCCTTACAAAACACCTCATTAACCTACTATACATCTGTTACGTCCTATCTCTAAAGAATTATATGTGTTATTTACTGATAGTGTTATCTCAACACAACAGCAGGGGATTTTTTTTTTAATTGGGGAAAACATTTCGCTATTGTTCTCTTTCTACAGTAACAAATCAAAGAAACCGTTCTGTCATTTTTCGTAAAAGTTCAGTTACTGGTAATTGTTCTATTTATTGAATTTACATAATGTTAAAATCCCACAGTTTCAAGAAAAAACATGTTGGAAAAAATGACTTTTTAAACAACGAATGGCAAAACCTCTTTTTTAAGAATTTGTATCACAAATATTACAGAAGGCGTAACTTTGATTTTTACAGGAAAAGCACATCGTTTATGACTGACCTAAGTAGGAAAATTTAAAATGCATAATAAGGGTCCTTTACGAAAATCTATCTGCGTTGAGAAGAAAAATTTTCACTCATTCCCTTTTAGCATAATTTTTCAGAAACGATTGACTCAACAAAAATGTGGTGCACCTCAGTTTTTGCATGGATGTGTGAGTAGTGTTTGTCTAAACCTCGTATTGAACTTTTTCATCTACTCGTTTAACATTCAATATGGCATTCCGAGCAAATTTCCGCTCATTCTGTGATTGCACCGATGCACTTACTGCATTTATTATGACATAATGTCCTGGAGCACATATGTGGATCACATTGCGAAAGTTGGAGCTCATATATTGCCCATTTACCATATGCCTGTTTCAGATTAATTGTTCTCTGATTATCTGAATCGGTCAACAACACATTTACTTACCTCGATTCCAAATATCAAGTGACTTCCTTATTTATAGGAGTTGTTGGTGAGATTAGAAGTGTAAGCTAATGGATAAAAATGTAAATATATTAAGCAATCATTTGCAAGTCAAAGAAGAAACTAATGAATCATCCATGATTTTATATTTTAGATCCTAGTTTGCCACACAAAGTGTAGATAGTATGATTAGCATGGCTAGTATAGTATTCACAAATTTCCACGCATTTTGAGAAGGAGAGAAAAAAAATACACCTTGATTATCCTTCAAGAAAATGCAGCGTGAACTGCCCATTCCGGAAGCATCCGGTTCTTTAGCAATCCTTGCGATATAGAAGAAAAAATCTTTGCATCCTTAACATACATCTAAATACCATTTTTATAAGAAGTGTCGTCTTTTATTCCTTGACATCCGAGTTCAAATGAATATTTTTTGCTTTATAATATTTTTAGCCGTTTTCTTTGAGCAATTTCCCAACATACGTCTTTCATTTCCTCTTCTATGATGTTTAAAATGTTTACAGCTCTTCATGTATGAAAAAAAAAACACCAAATCACTCCGCAATTTCTAACGATGTATTTAGTTCTTAGAATATATTCCAAAAATATTGGATAAATGATGGCGAACTACTGAGAAAGTTCGCAGATTTTCGAAGTTACTTCTGTTGAAACGATAACAAATGGTCATTCAAAACGATTCTAATAATTTAGAAATTGAGAGCTAGAATATTTTTCAGAGAAAAAGTCGACCATTCCCGGCTTGCACGTTATATTTGTATCGGGTCGGGGAATAATTCATGACCTTTTTCATTCAAATTTAAAAATGCACGTAGAAATAAAGAGCATTCTTAAATCCCTGCACACATTTTGAAAGAGGACCCTACAAAAACGTGGTGCTGTAACATTTTTGATATTTTGTTCATTTTTTCATCAAATTACTAAAACGAAGTGTCAAGCGAACAACACAGAGAATTTTCGACATCTTCTGTCTTCACCACTTAGATGAGGCGTTAAAATAGACGAAGCTACTCATGAGACATGTGCTGTGCATGGAATGTACTAACTGATCCATGAAAAGCCGAAAAAAACATAAAAAGTAACAAAAAGGAACAAAAAAACGTGATGGTCAAATGTATGAAGGATGAGGCGGAATCTTAATGATCGATAGGTCAGAATTGCTAGGAACGATAGGAAGAACAGAAACAGAGAGTATATTCCTGACTACATGGCAGTCTTTCTCATTTGTTTAAAAAGTTTGAAAAAGAAATTACTGCTCAAATCCAGACAATTGGAGAGCCGGCAGGCGATTGGGATTACGGTCAGAATTTCTATTTTTAATCAAAAGGACCAATGAAGTTTGGTATTTTCAAGGACTACTTATTCTCCACATCCAGCGTCAATCAGAGCTTCAGCGGCTTTGTCGTCTCAGTTAAATTGAAAAATACTGATATATCAAAATAGCTCAATTTTACTTCCTTGACACTCTACTCTATAATCTATAAAAACAAGAACCAATAAAATTTTTTTGAAAATAAAAATATTTAAATAATATTTGAAAAAAATAAAAGATCAAATTCTTGTAGAGGTAGAACTTGTCTAAAAAATACTTTATGACTTTTTGTGGAAACCTTTTACTTCTATGCGAATTTTTAACTTCCAAAAAAACCAGTAGCGAATTATTCCTTACCTCAATGAATTCCAACAAATAAGGTAACTCCCATCCTTTGTTTGATATTGTACCTTCTTCATATATTTTAATTTTATATTCTACCTCTACTTTTTTTACACTTTTCTTCAAACTTGAGCCCACATCCAATATTTCGATCACCATCACTGAAACAGCTTAAGCGATTTTGGAATCTCTCCATTTTCTTGCTTCTAATACTTCCTCTTTTTCACTAAATATATTTCTTTCGAGGAAACTACGACGGTTGACATATAGAACAATTCCGTAAAAGTCGTTTAAATCACTCACATACCACTTCCGGCAACAACTAACAATAACAATAACAATAACAAATATGCGGTCGATATCAGAAGTGAATACAAACAACATTTACAGAGAAAATGCTATTGTAGCCTTTGTTCTTACAGCGAGGTAATTCATTAGATTTTCTTCTCAGGTAAAGAGTAAAGTAGTTGGCGTAAAAGGGTTGCGATTTACGAGAATCGTAACAATATTGTGACAATGAAATAATAGTAACAACGAGACAATAAAAATAAATTATATTTGAGTGTCTCCGTGTTAATTTCGTGTCGATCATTATTCTAAAATATGAAATCATTTTTCCTCCTACAAATCTATTTACAAAAATGATCACCTATTTTTAGTTTTCCATTCAATAATTGGTAACAATACGTTATCCCGTTTTAGAAGCCGTCATTCTTTGCATGTCATCTTCATCCAAACGTAATTACATTATACCCGCTCCACTGAAACACTTGACTTCAACAGCACTTCGACCTTTACGTCGAGTTTTTCATTCTATACTACTACTTCTTATGATCAATTGTGACCTCATCTCTTTTACACAATATTCTACCTCAATTGAGGGCACATAAAATTCAACCTGACCCCAAACTTCCACTATTCTCTAAGTTCTTTTCTTAAACTTTCTAGCTTGATATCATACTCTTTAGCACATTAAGTGTATCTCATTTAGTGTGGATTCGCTTAATTACATCATTTCCTCTCTTGATTCAGTTGAGCAGCGTTGATCCGGCATTTCCTGATTTATGCTCCTTCCGGAAATGTTGTGCGTTGTATTTAGTCAACACGTAAACACGCGTCCTTCGTTCCGCATTCGAATCAAGGCACGATTCTTGGATCATTGTTTTTCACTGCTTTATTGCTTTGCTCACTTACACCTCGAATCACATTTCTTTCCTATGCTCTCATGTTGGCGCTTGTCTTTCTCTTCCAGTATAAAACTGCCTCTACACACTTTTCCCTGTCAGTTGTGTGAACTTGTCTTCCCTGGAGCACTAAAATCCGAAGAATTCCCAACGATCGCATGTGGTTCGGTGATTTTCAACGACGAAATAGGGCTAGAACGCGGCTACACCAACATTTGTCCCTCTGAAAATACTCTCTTCTTACAAAACGTAGTTTCCCTGGATTCCCATTCATGTCGTGATCCACCCAATATCAAGTTGATTCATCGGCTACTTAAGTGACCATGTCATCATTCGCTCTATTTCTGTACGTAATTCTCCTACAAATTTGTTCCGTGAAAAATTATTCCTTAAAATTTGTAGTGGAGCCAAACCCAAGACGAGTTATTTTGAAAGTTCGGCGCCATCCCAAGAGATCTCGAAAAAATAAGAGAAACAGCGCCAACAAAAAATTATTTGAAATTAAAAACAATCCGTAAAGCTTACAGTATTCTTTTTGCTTCCAGAATTATATGAATTCTCTCCTACTCTTTTCTTATTATAATTTTTCTTATTACTGTTGTCACTTTTAATGGTTTCTATTCAAGCGGTTTTTGTTTTGTGCTCATCCATGACTTTCTAACCTCTTAGTGGATATGAGGCACTCTATTCGTAGAACTATTCGTTTCGAAGTCAATTTTGTATTATATACGCTTTTCTAGAAATTCAGATCTTTGATCCAGAAGTTAAAAGTTTTGAGCTATGCTTAATTGTGGTTATCTTAATTCATAGTCGTGCAGTAGAAACCAAAATTTCAAAGAGCGACGGAGGAGTGGATTTCAATTTTTCTGATCAGTTTTTTATAAATTATTTTCACTATAATATTTGAGGAAGTTCAAATGATAGCATTTACATGCGCTAAAAATTCTTAGTCCTTTAAACTACCAACATACATCATTACAAGATTTCCCTGCCCACCTTTAACTCCTTACGCTCGAATTCATATTGTATCCATGTTGCATGTAATTTAGTGTTAATAAGTAACGTTGGAACAAGATATAGCTGAAAAAATAGTTGAAAACACATTTTTATAAGATTGCACAAATTTTTACCTTCTGATTTTTTTCCACTTTGTACATTTCTTAAATTGATCACTAGTCATTGGCCAACCGTGAAGGAAAGCCTGGTCTTCATAGCGGATCTTGCAATTTTCAGATAACTCAAAAATTACGTGGATTATAAAATAGGTTTAAAGTCAACAAATGTAGCTTACTGCACTTGTGGCTCTTAATATTCTATTCTAAATATATTTTATTTTATATTAATACTTCTGTTCTATTCTCATTATATTTTTCATTTAAAATTATTTGTATTTATACTTCCATTATCGGATCCCTATAAAACTATGATGTTCCATGAAAGTGACGGTGATGAAGGCTAAAGAAATACGTTTTATGAAATTGGCCGTAAATGAAAAGTTAATTGTGGGTTACTATAGCAATAACTCCATTGACCTTTACTATTCAAATAAGAGCTCCTTAAAAGAATGAGATATGGAATGGGATCCCAGTAAGGTATGAAAATATGAGGAGTGTTGATGACCATTTTAGTGCCATCTACTTTATACCAAATTCTCAGTTGTGTACCAAAAGAAGTGAGGTTCATATTTTCCTATGTAATATTACAATAGATTAAAATTTTTATAATAAATCTCTAAAAGTACACGTCTTCATAACTTAGATGTACTGTGCCTATACAATGACTGCTCTCTGAATTACACAGTAATCCGCTTACGCTGGCTAGCCAATTCCATTTGCTCTCCTACCTACCCCCCTATGTACATTTGATGTCCACATCCATTCAACAAGACACTGACTTTCAACTGTTTTGTTTTGTTTTGTTTTGTTATTCGAGATGAAAGTATCGTATCTTTCTGTTCTGGATCTATCAATTTTTCTAGAGAGAACATTAGGTGGACTTGTATTTTTGTGTATTACCACCTGAACTTTACAATTTTTCTCAAAAGCATCCACGACAGATCACTAGCAATTAAGAACTCTTGTGGATTTTTCCACTTTCTTCAGAGTGGATAATCTCTACAGAACTATTAATAATTCGTAACTTATTCAATTTTTCAATGATTCATAGCTGTTGGAACGTTTGTAGTACATTTTCGTGTGAAACATGGATTTTCACGTGCATCACATACACGTTGTTTGATCCTTTCGGAGACGCTCTAGTCTTCCTGATCGTCAGAAGTCAAGCGTTAACGTCGTCATGTTTTGCTTTCCGTTCGCCTGTGTGTATTTGTGCATGTGTGTATGTATGTATGCCATCCAAAGGCATTGACGTTTGATTCGTTGACTTCTATGGGCAGTGAGCCACCAGTTGCTTAGTAGTTGAAAACACCAAAAATAGTTAGAAAGAGACCAGCTATATGAGCGTCATCATGTTTTTCTTAAATTTATCCAAGAATGACTTCAAACTCCAAAAATAGGAATATCCATTGTTGTTCGTATCAGAATAACGTTCGTTTGAAGCTATCCGGAGAGAAGATGAGGCGATAACTGCCCATCATAAAACTACCTGTTGATTTATTCCAGCTATTCTTCTTTTCGCACCTTTTCTCTTCCTATACCATCATTATTTCATTTTTTTCATTTCTTACAATCACCAATTTATTCATACACGTCTTAAACAAAACAATATTGTCTTTATTTCCAGTAGCATAAGGATATTCTCTACTACATCGATCCTACAAACAACTTTTAGTTGAGCTTAGTGCAGATATCCTTGCAATTTACCTCTATTGCTTCCTCCACAATTTTCGAAACATGGTGTCCTTTTCAGATAAGAATGCAATAATATCCTGTTCTATTTTTATAATGTAAGTGTCGAAAAGTGGAAGTACGTGGTTTTAAAACAGTTTTTTTAAGAAATAGAAATGTTAATATTTCCAAACAATAACTTATATTATTCACCATATCTTTACATTTTCTATGAATATTAACACCTTGAGTAGTTTCTTTTTGACTCAATTCTCGGCACTTTCATTATTTCGTTTACTCCCTGTTGAAGCATTATGTGAAATTATTGTCAGGTGATTTTTTGAAGTACTTAAACAACTGTTTCTAATATGGTGACCTACACAGGGACAAATGATGTACTATTCTTCAAATTTCGTTTAATTCCTAGAGAAGTGCATCCTTGCAAAGAAATGTTTCGATGCTAATTCCAGTGGCTCTCTTCAGAATTATCCTACCCTTCTTCAAACGTTAACGACCAGAGAGTGCAGCCTTTCTTTTCGTCTCAGAAAAGCTACTCTACAAAAATTAGATTCCTGTTTTAGAGGCTTTGCGTTTAAGTTTTAGAAGAATGTTATGAGATCGCCGAATAGCGAAGCAAAAATCTCAAGTATGCGTAAATTTTTGGATTTTGGACAAAGCGGACAAATCCACATTCATTGTAGCTATGTCGTGAAAATAAAGTATACGTGGCTTAAACATACACCATTCAACGTTTTCCTCTCTAGCATAGAATGTGTGCTCTCGAGAGAAAGGCAATCCTAGAGCAGTGCCATCAATTGTCTCTTTTTTCCAATTAGATGGATTCGTTAAAGATGCACACGTGGAAGTCACCCATATTAGTTTTCCACCAGTCACTGCCAATAAGTGCATTTAAATTTCCATATTGCTTTAAATTTCCAATAGCATGTATAACAAAGTCTATTATATCTTCAGCTGCTTTCATTAATACCTAAGTACTTCATATCAGTAAAATGACGATGACATTGTCCTTATTTTGCACAACGTATAATGTGCAGCGATTTCCTGGTAAAAGTACATTTATTTTATGCCATACGTATAATATTTAGCCTAATAACTAAACCAATTATTTGTCGATGGCCGCGCACACAACTTTCAGCTGAACGCGACTCACTGAGGTGCTATAATGAACAGCAATCCTCTCAGTTAGTCAGTCCCTGAAACGATAATGATGCTGTCGTTGATTCTTCGAAATTGTTCACCTGCTCCATTCACGTGGTTCCCTTCTCAACATCTCCAACTTCCTGCCTCTGAACGATTTATCTGTTTGTTGCTCTCTGTTTTCGTCACATTCCTAACGTGGTGTCCACTATCCTCCAAAATATTCGCCAATTTCATTCCGAGAAATCATTTTAGCTCTCGCTGCGTTACAATATTGAAATTTGAATCATGAAGAACTCACATTCTATGAGAATTCCTTACGGTTGAGAAGAACACTGTTTTCCCTGTATTCGTCCCAATTTTTTTGTCTTGGTTGTTGAGATGATAACTTATTTAATGACTAGTAATGATTGTTTTAGATAATGTCTAATGAGACTTGTGAGCACTGGCAGAGTTTATTCAGTCGTATCAACCAGTACTTTCGTGATGATATCGTTCTGAATGGAACAGAACATGCTTCAAAAGAGGTACGCCCGCTTTCAGAATATTTTATCCATAGCTCATTAACTTCCGTACCGTTTCAAAAAAAAATCACTTTTTATTGAACGGATGCATTTATGGTTCACAGGGGAAGTAGGGCAAAAGATTATGACTTTTTGGATTTTACTATCGCTTTCTCACAGCGTAACAAAAGTCTGACTTCACAAAACTCAACAAAACTCTCCTAGAAGAGCAGTTCTTTCATGGTAACATTTGCACAAAGTTATTTCACAGCTGTATCTTAAAGATAGGGATTAGGTTTTTGACGAACTCGAAAATATGAGAGTAAAAAACAGAAGTGGATATAAATAATAACTGTCAACTTCGTGGATCCAATCCTGTTGGTGTAACCCGAATTTTCAACCGTTTCATGATAGTTCCTCCTCTTCAAGTATTATGTGCATGTTTGCATAGTCAAATTCTCGACCAACTCATCTCTGCAATTACCATAGTGATGCAGATAAACAAGTTTACCATTATAATATCCAATGCATAATTGTTTTGAAATATGTGGTCGCAAAAGAATTGAGAAAATAGTCTGAGGTGGACTGAATAATTAGACTATTTCTGTTCCGCATGTGTCATTGTTCAAAGTATTTCCGGAAATGGTGTAGAACGTTTAAAACGTATTACTTGTTTCAGCTTGGGTATGCAATAACCGCTGCTTATTTGGTTGTGATAATTTTTGGAGCATGTGGTAATTTCCTTACGATGCTCGTCGTTGCCCTGAATCCTGCTATGCGGACAACTCGAAACTTTTTCATCTTTAATTTGGCTCTGTCAGATTTTTTTGTAAGTGGAACCAAATAAATACATTTATACTAATGAATCAGTTTAGAGCTGCAGATATCTTTCTTAGGAGATCTATCATCCAGAACGTCTTTCCATGAAATTTATTTAGGTGTGCACTGTGACGGCACCAATGACCCTGTATACGGTTCTTTATATGTTTTGGCCGTTCGGCACGGCTTTGTGTAAAATTGCCGGATCGCTACAGGGTTTTAATATATTTTTATCGACATTCTCCATTGCAGCTATTGCTCTTGATAGGTATGATTCTCTGGAATGTTTAATTTTGAATAAATTACTAAATTGGTTCTTTATAGGTATGTACTAGTGATCTTTCCAACGAAACGAGAACGGCAGCAAAATTTGTCGTTGATGTTCTTCGTTTTCATATGGGTTGTATCCTTAATACTTGCTGTTCCTCTTTTGATTGCTTCCGATTTAAATACTATCTATGAGGATCCATCATGTGGAATATCATTGCGAATATGTCATGAGCAAAACGATATTTGGCAAACGGTAAGGACATTCATTCACTTGTCTATTAGATGGGCTGTTAAATGAAAGAAAAATCTTACTTAGAACAAAATAAATAACCCTATAATGACTATAAATTTTCAAAAATCCGAAATATCGAGCGGAGTTAACAAGAATCAAATGTTTTACATCCGTAGAAAAATTCTGTACCTAAGATTTAACAACTATAGTACTACTTCTAGTACAGAAACGAACCTGTAAATAACAATAAAATGGGAGTTTGTTGTTTTTTTTTTGCTTTGTTTATTTATGTTGTGTTGCTTGTTTATGTTGCTATTTTAATTAAATCAATACTTGTTTATTTATTTAGCAACGATTTAGCTCAAGTTTTCATTTACAGATGATGATTTCAAAGCAAACATACACGTTATCCGTTCTCGCAACTCAGTATGCCTTCCCATTGTTCTCGTTGGTGTTCGCCTATACTCGAATCGCCCATCGCATGAAATTGCGATTCGCTAATCGCAACATATCCTTCCCGAACTCACTTAGCCAAAATCAACGAAGAAGGTAGATTTTCGTTACAAATATCATCTTTAACGTCACTGTTTTAAGTATAGTATTATGCATCAATCATTTGTGATTCTAAGTGTATGAATCCCTTCAGATCTGTAGTTGAACGTCAACGTCGGACTCATCTTCTTCTGATGTGCGTTGTGGCCGTCTTTGCCATTGCATGGTTGCCTCTGAATGTTTTTCATATGGTAAGATTTTTCACAATTGGATTAGTAAGCATAGTAAGAAGGGTTGAAACTGTACGAACCCGTAATAGATCCCTGAAATTCGCTTGTGGGAAAGGTGTTCCAAAAGAATGCTTCAAAACGTCATATATAGTTTGTGCTGTTTATCCATAATCAGGGTATCAAACAGCTCAAAATCTATACTAGTACTAGCAACTTAGTTGTTTCTTGAACAACGAGGACATCTTCAAGATCTTCCAAAGTTTAGGCAAAAAGACTGTTGTTTGTGCCAGCAAGAATTTTCAATTTCTTTTGATCCTACTCTTTACAAAGTAGAATGTCTTTTGTTTACAACAGTCATCAAACTTGAAAGTCTGAAGCAAAAAGTGCTTATGACTTTCAGGTTTCCTCTAAAATCCCCCAATCTCCTATTCTTATCCATAATTTCTATTCCAGGTGAATACTTTCGAATGGGTATCGCTATTCTCTGTCTCAACATTTGCCGTTTGCCATGTGGCTGCGATGTGTTCCGCATGTTTGAATCCGCTCATCTATGCATTTTTTAACCACAATTTCCGAACAGAATTTATTGCTTTATTCGAAAGACTTGGACTACGGTTAGTTCACCAATTAACTGAAAAGAGCATTTGTTTCCAATTCAACATCATTTAGTTTTGTGCAATTTAATGATTGCCGTTTATTTCGACCTTGAAAAGATAAACATCTGCAGCGGATCGAATTATCTTCAAGAAAAAACTTTGAAAACGAACTAAAATAAAAAAAACACACAATGAACAGAATCAGAAAATACCTTAAGCGTTTTTCTTGCAAAAGAATCCCGAGCACGGATGTCACTTCGCTCTGAATAGCTTTATCTAATTGGCAAAATTTATTTGATGATGTTCATGAAAATCTTCACTCTTATCCTTATATTCTCTTCAGGAAACTCCGTGGTGTGGTATTCACATGGGATGAGGATCGTGCACGTAAAAAAGGTATGGAACGAGAAAGTAAAACCACTGTAACCAGATGCAATAACGGAGGTGCTCCATCTCTGTTAACTACACAATTCGAACGACATTTGGAAGAAAGTGTCGCATTGAATCCGGACACTGACGAACAGCTCTAAATCTGTGATATTTGTTATATTAATATTATTTCCCTTTTTCATAAACTGCATGATACTTAACCTGTCCTTATAAAATACATGTGAAAATATTGATGCTTTTGTTCTCTTTGTTACGGTTACAGGAACTGCTAGTGATTTATTGCCGCACCATAACTGTGACGATCATACAGTTTCTATCGGTTGCTGACGAGTATTTTTTGAAAAATTTTCCTATAAAATCAAGATTAAAATTCGTTTTTTTTTCTCTTATGATATAATCGAGAAATCTCGAAACTTCTCGAATCGTCTTCAAATAAAATGGGTTTCAGTCTCGCGTTGTCATGATAGGTAAACAAGGTACCGTAATTCGTTGATGCGCTTTATTTCCCTATGTCATTGATTTCTCTGTGTTTGTGTAATTTCGTGCTATTGTTTTCATATAACGACATTGAAAACGAAGCATATGTTCAAAATTGTGCGTTTCAATAAATTTGAATGAATTAAAGATGTGGATATTACGACTACGATAACAGGGATAATTTAGAAAAGCATCAAAATGTCTTCACATCATACCTGCAAATTGTTCCCAACACTCAACTAAAAATTATCAACCATCGAAGAAAAGAATGTGAACACTCGTGAAAGTTAGGAATTACGGGGACAAACGGTTGATTTCAACAGAATGTGTCCCATAGCCAAAGCAAAATTGGGGAAATTCACTCCTTCTAAGGTCATATCCTGAAAGTTACAAACAAATACGGATGTACTTTGACATTGTAACAATGATTTGCAAATTTTCCGTTTACTTCTCGTCTCTTCTGAAAAAAAAGTATAATTCTAAAAATGCTTCAATAATTCTTCCTATTCCTAGGATTTCCCAACGTTCAAGATAGCAAGAGTCAGTTCATTTATCGTTTACTACCATTTCAACATCCGAATTAAGTCTACAACCTGATATTCTGCTCTAATTGCACTAATCTTTTTTTTAATTTCCTCTTCTTTTCTCACCATTTTTGACCAGATTTTCTTAGTAAGCCGGTTTCTGAGTGCAGCTTGTGTTGGAAGTAAACTGATTCAGGCAAGAACTATGAAATAGGGATGAGGAAATATGTTAGTGGACTGGAGTTTTCGATCGAAAACCTACGATCGGTGATAAGAGCCTCATTGTTGACTCATTTCACTCAGTTCACGGCCGCAATGAACGGATTAATCAGTGCGTCGTTTCTTACTACGAAAACTCACACTATCTACGCAATGATAGCACTTATATTAACGTCCTCCTCTTTCTGGATTCTCGTTTCAGGTGAGAAAATATTCGCTTCTTTCCATACACAAAAAACTAATAATAATCGTTACTTCTTTCTACGCACAACTATATGTTTCTATCTCGATCTTTTTAACAAATAATACATAAATTGAACTAGGAACTCCATTCACAACAATTAAACCCTCTCAGCACCTCAAAATTAACCTCCGGTTCTTCTATGGAAGCATAACCGACTACATTAGCTCGGCATGCAGTTCAGAAAGAAGAATACGGGCAATAAAGAAATATGAGTAGAAGAAATAATCAACACCCTCAAAACCCCCACAAAAAAAAACACTAATTAGAGACTTACAGCGGAAAGCATTCACTTTCATTGAGAAAATAAACGAAAAAAAAAACATTAATGAAAAAAGCTGGCACTAATTGGTGATGTAGCTCAAAATCAATGTTACCAAAAAAACTTCTGAAACTTCCTACACACTTTGTTCATTTTATGATAAAGAAGAACATATTGTTACTGCGCTGATACTTCTCATTTGACCCAGTTCCACCCCGCTGTCACAGGAAACCCTCTGCGAGGATAGAATACAGCTATTAGAATCCATATACTGGAATTAAGAAAAAGTTTATAACCGTTTGAAAACAAACCGGAGTTTGAAAACAAAACGCGCATTCCCTTCTTCTTACTATTTTCTCACTCACCAAACAACTCCTTCCAGTAATATTCGTCTTTGCATTTTTCCTGGTACTGGTTCATTTATACTCGCCAAGAAAAGTAGTAGTATACTTGTAGATAGTTCTAATGCCAAATACATAGACGGACATGCGTGTTTTTTTTCACTTTTTCTTTGACCCACTTTTACTTTCAGTTCATCTCGATCGAAAACCATTCTCTCCATCGCCTTACTTACTACTTACTTACTATTATTATTATTACTTACTTTTACTCCATCGCCAGCTCATTCTCTCTATAAATACAACACTCTGAGAATCTTCATTTTTGAGGTCCAGTGGAA
Source organism: Necator americanus (assembly GCF_031761385.1). Taxonomy (NCBI): domain Eukaryota; kingdom Metazoa; phylum Nematoda; class Chromadorea; order Rhabditida; family Ancylostomatidae; genus Necator; species Necator americanus. The sequence continues at coordinate 31,775,588 of NC_087376.1, forward strand.
TTCAGCTATCGGATTAACTGCTACAATTCACACTTCCTCTCGTTCGCTCCTACCTTGACGAAAAAAAAACCTCGCAATTTTTGAAGTTGTCGTGTAAATTCTTGTTGTGGAGAACTGTATTCAAGAAAATCAAGAGTTTGATGGAAAATTGGTTAAAATACTTCGTAGTTTCGATTCTTTGCATGGTTCATGATTATTAGTGGTGATTTTACCTCACCTGCACGTAAAACACAGGTAAACCAATCATTCCTTTTTGTAACTCATTTCCTGTAATCAAAGGTATTCTAACTCGTCTGACCCGGCGATGCAGCATGACATACCGTAACGTTGGAAAAAAAGAACTCCAAATAAAGACTGTGAATTACCGTACTCCCGAACTTGAAGAACTATTGATATAAATTTTAAAATATTACGATGATCCTTTTAACCTAGTTTTACCTAAAGCTACTTTGACAGGGCATTTTTTTTTTCGAATACCGTGTTCTATTAGAAAAAAAGACAAATTATATCTATGGACAATTATATCATCATTTACAAACAATACTCCTTTAGAAATAAAGATGAGCAGATGATGCTGTCGGCAGATTCTCCCATATCTGGCTCAGAAAAAAATTTAAATTGCAAAATTTGAAGTAGGTGAAATTTGCACAGCAATTTTCCCCAATGATAGTTTTGACCCAAATTTTAATTCTAGTAAAGTAAACACATATTAACGACATAAAACGGCGAAATGTGTTTATAAAACCCAGGAGATGCTATCCAAAATCGATTAGTTGTAGAGCAGAGTGTTCACTTCAGGACACCACTCAGTACACAGGAATTGCTATGAGAACGATGATATTTTCATCGTGTGATATTATTTTATTACATATTAAATGATATTGTAACCGTTCAGCTTGTGAACTTCTATGCTTCCGTGTTTCCATGGACATCGGGATTGTACCATCGGTTTACAACAATTGTACGTGTGTTCAAAATCACCGACGAAGTGCTTATGGTTACTTGAAGAAACGACACCGCCACTATCCGGAATGCTTCAGCCTTTTCAGGTAAAAGAAAAAGAAGAAGAAATCAAATCTTTTTTTTTTCAAATCAAAAGATTTACTCGGTAATCTGCTTAACCAAGTGACCGCGACGCATACGCTTCAATTCATACGATATCCTGTCTTATCTCCTCCTGTCTTGTTCTAATCGAGGTCATCCTGGCAAACATAGATGCTTGTGTCTGAACACATACTAACAGTTATTACGATACAAATGAAATAGACAGATTTTTAGAACGCTCAAATTCCGGGATGCTTCCACGGGTTTGGTTGCCTTTCGGCGAAAGGTTGTTAAATCATGCACAGAAGGTGGGCCACTTCCTTATCTCATAGGATATCTTGAAGAAGAATTCATCTTCAGAAAAGAATCTTCAAGAATTCTTAGCAAATATAATTTAGGACATCGAACATATGTCAATCAATCAGATTACGAGAAAGAAGGGAAGGATTTTCTAAGGAAACGGTATGCTCATTTTATGTGGATGTTTGTAATCACTAATTCACATGTTGCACCATCAAAAAAGTGAATTCATTAGATTAATAAAGTCCGACTTTTGCATTTCAGCCCGTAACTGCACTAAGCGTTTTAAGAATCCAACTCGTTACGGAGACAAGATAACAGACAGGGAAATGAAAAATATTACTGAAGCAAGAAATAGTCTTTGCGCTGCCACAGGAACACTCAATCCTTCATATCTTCATTTTCAAAGGGACCACTAATGTTTGGGCATAAAAATCCATCAGGATGAACTATAGTAATGTGAAAATGACGTGAATTATGATACAGTTGCGTAAGCGACTGCGCTTGAGGCGGAGCGGTGGAGAAAGCGCCTGGAATCAAGGTGGGACCATCGCAACCTGCAGCGAAGAATGGTGATAACAGGGGTTAACACTCAATTCTAACCGCTACGCTCCACCGCACCGCTTCGAGCGCAACCGCTTACGCAACTGCATCCTGCTTCATGTCGTTTTCAGCCTACCATACTTCCACTAGATACATGACTGGCCACTAATTTTTCATCTTTAGAAAAATTTATCGCCAGTTATGCCTTTAACGCTTCATTTAAAGGCTGTACTCAGAAATATATTCCAAACCAAATTTACTTCATCAGAGGGTAAGAGTACATAGTTGTGAGAACTAGGAACCATATACAGTTATCCAACAACGTATGATCAAGTTTTAAGGAGATTCAGAAACCTACACAGCTACATAATATTAGACCTAAGTAGTATACTTTCATAATCGAACGTAACACTGATTGTAGATTCTCTCTTCCACTATCGGGAATTTTTGCTTCTTGATACTGATCAAAAGAAAGGATTTTGAAGAAAAAAAACTACTAAATAATCTCAGGAAGGCTACAGTGTGAGACAGAGCAAACCAGTAGAGCGCTCACTGTCAGCTTATTACCTCTAATTTCATATTTTTTCAGAAAAATTGAAATCACGACTCAACCTGAATCACGGTTATCCTCATGGGTTCTCGGCTTTCGTACACATCTTACGCAGCTGAAACGTGCTCAAGATAACCATTTACGTTTCGGATAAATGTTCATTCCACTCACCATTTACACATCACCTTTATTAAAATAAAATGAACAATAGAAGTTACCGAACATAGCGTTATTGAACTAAGGATCTTGAGAACCATCTTCACAATGCACGAACAATTCTTGAAATGCAATAGAATCCAAGAAATAAGAAGGAGGCAAATTGGAATGATAACAAAATACACAGTCCCGTACACATAAGAGTACACAGTACACACAGAATAATACACACAAACACATATGACTGTCTGTATTGGCAATGTGTCTAGTTTGTCACAACTAGTAACTGTGTACAGTTTCGTTAGCTAATATATTATGATAACACATCCAAGTAGTCTAGCAAAATTATTTTAAAAAAAAACGACAATATTAAAAACGGGGAAAGCAGAGCTTCACGTATTAATTGGAGAAAGAACAGTAGATTGCGGTTCTAAACAACGTAACAAAAAAAAATAATAAAAATACATTAATAACGAGTGATTCGCATCCGCTACGGTTACTGCAAGAAAGAGTGAGATGAGAGAATTCACATAGGCCTACATATTTCCAGGCTCTTCAAATGAAAATATTTTCGTGCTTAATGTAGAAAAATCCCCGACACAACTTCTACCTTAACTAATATTAAAATCTTATTTAAGACCAGCTCATACATTCTCTATAGCTTTAAAAAAGAACGACAGATCTTTCTCTGTACAAGATTTTACATGGGACACTGTGAAAGCTTTTTAAAGAAAAGATCTGCAACTACATGTAAATACCGGGAACGAACACCTCAACAAATACAAATTATACAAAATAACTAAAATGTATCAGATGTGTCGATTGCTCAAAATTATCGCTGAGTTCCCGCAGCATTAAAAATGAAAACGAAGTAATAAATACTATAGGAAATGGGAAGAGAAGTCTTCTTAGGCGAAAAGAACCACTTTACGCGTAGTATCCAGCGTAACGGACTTCACGTGAAGCACGGCAGAGGATACACGAGAAGATCAGGGAGCATATCTCGATTGCCAGCAGTATGAACGCGATCACAACGATAACTTCGCCGGAAGACTCGATCATATGCGATATACGATCGAAGCAGTCAGGCTGAAAATAACTTTCTTTACATTCATTTTACTTTCAATTTACATGTATTATGACCTATAGATCACCATCCTGACTATTTTCATACAAAGTCGCTCCTATATTTTAACATCTTGAAAATACGATGTAACACGGCTGGATTACGGTACCGCTAGCAAATAGAAGGATATCCACATCGCCTCTACTCGCAATTCGAAAAGAAACGCCTGAGAGAATTCTGAGTACAAAACTCCCACAAACAAACTGGAAAGTTACCAAAGCGTCCGTAACGCTCAAGAAAAGCATGAACGTCCACAAAGAACATACGGACGTGTGAATAGACTTGATTCAGCTGTCAGGTGACATTTGTTTGGAGTCATACATAGAATTCCAACAGTTTTGAACGATTGGCGCTAATTCACATACGACCTATAGATCCTTTTCACAAAAAAAAACCTTATCTCATGCCTATTACTTATATTCTCATCTTTCCATTCAGAACTTCAATGATCGTTCGTTCATGAACGATATTTCTCAGCAGAAAAAAAAATGGCTCAAATACGATTAGTTCCCTCATTACTTTGCCAATTTTCAGTTGAGGTAAAAAAAGAGCTAGTTCTTGTAAGGGAAAATAGTGACCCCATCCAGGCAAACGAAAGCCTGCTCTAACAACTTCAAGACTCTTCTCGCTCCTACCTCTTCAGTTAGATTGAGATTACAAAACGGGGAAAAAAGATTTGAAATCATCTTTCCAGCTGTACACAATGTAACGAAAATCCATCTAACACATAAGTAACAGCTAAAGTCCATTCCTTGGGAGAAGTGATGTTTCTTTGCCGGATATCTGACGAATAAATCAGTGACACTTGTTGCAAGTCTCTCCCACTCCCTTAACGATACAATGCCAGCCATTCGCAGAAAATTTATGATGCTGTCATTTCTGGATATGACACCCAAGGCTATAATAGACTAAACTGCCACCTCGTCATAAGTTGAAGTCTATTCATTTCAGCTACTGTTCACGGAATCACATTATATACACCCACATTTGTGCTTCAAAAGAAGGAAAGACAGATATAGACGTGGATTTGGAAAAAAATTACCATTTGATACTGCTCGGGCGTACAAATTTTATCGTCAATATACGCTTGTTTGGTGGAGAAGGTAGCTCCGCAGCAATTGAAAAGGTCCTGGATTGGTTTGAGGCTTTTTCGCATCTCTTCCGTACGCGAAGATGACTCCATAACCTTAAAGAAAAGACATCTATATTAGTACATCTGGACGCAATTAGTTAATTTCCAAACAAAAAGAGAGTTCTAAAACCTTCTGCACAGCTTCAACAAATTTGTCTCTGTTTGACATAGCGAAGACCGTCGCGCCGAGTTCAATAGCCGTTAGGATCAAAACTATGAAGAAAAACTGAAATAGATAGTATTTTCTGAAGTTACTGTTCCAACAAATGCAACTGAACGCGCTTTTTCTTTTTACTTACCAATCCTAAAAGTATAGGACTTTCGCATGCTGCGCCACAGCATCCCAGAAAACCAACAAAGAACAGGAGTGCACCAACAGCTACTAGAATCCATAGCGAAGCTTGATACTAAAAGAAAAGAAATTGAGGGCAAACAGTAGAAGAAACTTATTTTAACTTTTATTATTGTTTAAATTAAACAAAATTGTTTTATTTATGCAAATAACAATGCACGAAAATATTTCGTGCCCAATTTTAATACGAACGCTTCCTAGAACTGTCACTGGTGTCGATCACTGCCAAAAGATTTTCGCCGCCACAAACTCATTAACCCGTAGCATAATTGTGATTGCTTAAAGAAGAATGTGGATTTTAGTGGATTATTTTGCATTTTCTGCTGAGAAACATTTTTGTGAATTTAGAGCATGAATTGAGGACCATTAGAGAGAAAAAAAAAATATATGAACGGAATATTCTTCATCTTTGTAAAAATTCCATGATGCTACTTTCCCCTTAAGCACTCTCAGAAACGGCACTCCTTTTTTCCATCCTGTAAAAACCATTTACGGGGAGACAATAAATCCCTGTAGAATTAGAAGAAATGGCGAAGATACTTTAGTATAGAAAAACGACATAATTAAGGTTAGCGCAATACGCCCGAATCTCTCGAGAGGTTCTCAGTTCTCAAATATCGGTCACACTCAGTCGCAGCAATGCTGATTAGGCTCATAATAAGCACATATCTACTGTAGCACATATCTCCCCACAGTTACGTTACAACGACGAAAAACTGAAAATGGAAACAAACGGAGAAAAACATCGCTTACCTTAGCGATTTCATCAATATGTGTATGATCAGCCCCGTCCACTTTACGTACGAAATCAGCAAGGTGTGATCCGAAGTTCTTGTCCAGATTTGCCCAAAGCGAGAAGCCGAAAATAAGCGCTCCAAAGATACAAATGAGCAGGTTCACAAGGAAGAATAAGAATTTGACGCAGGAATTCGCACAACCATACACCATATTCTCTGAAAATATGAGAGCACGAATATCGGGAACTGATATGAGCACATCAGAACCATCATAACAATCTAAACGGGCGTACTTTTATGAGAATTTACCACAAATCAATTCTATCGATGTACTTATCACAGCCAGCAATTCTGGCAATGTCTTTACCGAATAAATCTAAAGAGCAATAACAGAGATGTGACACAAGTGTTAGTTTTGTAAATACGACCCAAAGACTGATGCTGTTACATAAGCGGGTGAGCGTTAAAGCGAATGGTTGCGATCAAGCTGGGACCCTCGCTAACTTCACTCCTCATCTCTGCAGTACGAGTGGAGCTAGTGATGTTCCCAGCTTGATCACAAACGCCTGCGCCAACGCATTTCCATACACTACTGATATCATGTATGGAAATGTTCAGACGAAACTAGAAAACGTAAGATTTCCGAAAACGACTCAAAAATGCAGAAACTGAACTATTCGAGAGCGTTTTCATCGAACATGAAGACCAATTCTATGCGTAAATCAGGAGAAAGCTATCGCCACTTTCTCCGAAAGAGGACAACAAACGCATGAAAACGACAGGAAGTTCCATAACTCTTGCGAAGGCACGCCAACAATAAAATTCCCTATGAAATCTACGGACATTTAAAAAAAGAGTTTTGTGTTTCTCTATTGTGATGCACACAAAGGATAGATATACGGCTTCTAACTACTGTTATTGGTAAGATTCACCAGAGTGAAAATTTCTAGAATTAACGAAAGACTATACAAAAGTGAGAAGTATGTGATATGTATCCCAATAATACGCACAGCCGGATGAACGTATTCCTGAATCTCAAGTATATCAAGAATTATTTAGAAAAGAAAAGAACACGACAGAAGTCGACGACTTCCTAGTTTATGATTGTTGAACATTTCCTGTGGATGATCGTCACGGTAGGAACAATAAAAACAGGAGAATAAGAGGTCAAAACAATTTGGAAAGTGAGAAGTTCACGATCTGAGGACATTAATAGCATCTAAATACAGGTTAAAAACGAATATTCATAAGAGTCATCCGCTGAAAACCAGCTGCGTCAAAAATTTCCTTCTGTTGTAATCACAACCAGGCTTGAAATTAGATTTTTGTCGATATGGGATGCTCTATGATCATATCTGCTCTCTTTTTTTTTACAGTGACTCCAAAAATTATCATAACAAAGCAATGAAAGACCACGATATTTCACATTGACTGGGATGCTCTATTCGATAGATAAAAATCGGGAAATTTCAAAATAGAATATCTGAAACGTAAAAATAGAGAAGCAGAAAAACATCAATGCGAAGGTGCGAAGCAGCCGCAGCCCTTCAAAAACATAATGGATAACTCCACAGAAACAGAACTGAATTCTGCACCTTCCCCTAGATTTTTGAAGAAAGCAAACAACATATATCTTTCGTACGCTTTTATATGTATGAACGAACCGGAAACGAGCCCAATCTAATACGGCGCTCTCAAAGAAATAATTCTAAGAGCATGCGAGTTATGCGAATTATCTTCGACATTCTTCAATGCAATATTTATCGAAGTTTATACAACAAAAGAATATAACTAAGCACATAAATCAACGAAACATCGGGCGAATACGACAACATTTTATGTGATTGCAAGTCGACGGTGTCCGTTTACTAGTGAAGCAAATAGACCGTGAGTTGTTATCTAATCAGCACGTTCGGCCGCAAATTGATATTGTAATACTTTCTAAGCTCAGGATTGTTAAAAAATTGTCTAAGGAAACAAACCATGCAGCTGCAAGGATAACGGATGCAAAAACTTATTATATTAATGACGATTCGAAGTAGAACAGCTGCTGTTTCTAAAGCTACAGTTTGGTAGAATGAACGATAAAATCATACGCATTTTCAGCTTTCTTCATCTTTTAAGCTTCTTGATTTTTTTTTTGAAGCCGATGGCATTCAGAAGATTTTAAAAAAACCTATGAATTACTCATAAGTGACTGATTTTGCCACGAAAAAGCTTTAATACCATGTACAAACATGGGTGTGCTACTTAGTATCAAAAGATAATAGATTATTTCGAAATGCCAGACATCATAGACAGGGGGAGGATCCTAGATGACAATCGAAGTCCCGAAACGGATTCAAAATGCAGTTTCTTTTTTAGAAAATTGTCTTATGATTACAGTACAAAGAGAGTTGAACCTTATTTCACATACTCCAGCCACTTCATAGCGAAATAGTATCCTGTCCTATTTTACGTGACTTACTTATCGTAAGTAATGACCTTGGGAACAACTAGATTACAGTCGCTTTTCTCAATCGGAAAACTGGCAATTTCATTTCTTACCATGAATTTAATAGATTTCTAATCGATCTAGTGCTAATCTTCTCTAATGACAACCATTATTGCCAAGAGTTCCAGAGATTTTTTAAGAACTAGCATTGAACCGCGATGGTAAGCAGAAGGACATAGGTACAAATTACAAACAAGGAGTAAATTTAAGTGCATCTCATCTGTATTTCGACTCTAAAGGCGGAGAAGACGATTGCGTTATGAGCACAAAAATGTACTTAAGTTATCGTTTCGCACTTTACACAACGAAAACAACGAAAGCAAACACTTCAAGACCTATATTCATCTTATATCTCTGCTCTGAATGAAGGATATTTCATTGCACAAAGAAAAACGCAGAAGGGACTTACAGCTTTACCTAAAGTAGTTCATATAGGGCTATTAACGCTGACGGTCAAGGTCGCATAGGGGTGAAGTGAACAGAAGCGAACACATAGCAAGATATGCTATCAATTTTTGAATTAACAAAAAAATAACGAAGATAAAGATAAATAAGAAGCCATAGTATTCCAAAACAGTGAATAAAATAATTCAAAAATGTTATCATAAATGGCAATACATCCAAAATCTACGGACACAAGCACACTACTCTTCTCTCCTAAAAAGGACAGAAAAATCCTCATGTCACTCCTTACAATAATCTTCCAACTCTTCCAAAAAAATCCACTATTTTTCTAATTTTTATAAGGAATAAAAGCATGCGGCAGCTTTTACGCGCACAAACATTTCTAATTCAGGAATGAGCTTTCCTTGTTGCATATGTAAACTGAAACGGCAAAAAATGTGATTTATGTGAAACTCATTTGTGGAGACAACGAGTAGCAGATAAAACAACCACATCGAAATTCGTCGAAGGGTTTGGTGTAGTAAAATCTCACTTCAGGCGTATTTCGAATGAATTTCGATAGAAATAATTTCAAAAACGAGGTAAACGAGAGTTCCACCGAAAAACAGAAGAAGAAGTGAAAACTATGCTACACATGCATGACGAAAGCTGAACGATTATAAGACGAATTTGCTCGATTGACAGAATAACGATAAAAAAAACTACTACTACTACTACTACTACTACCACTACCACCAATTAATTACACGTCACGTGAATGGTATTGATAACGAATGTATGGAAATAAAATGACTCCATGTATGACTAGCTGCATATTTGTGTACACACACGGATAGAACGAAACTGGCGCAGATTGTTTGGAGCAAAATTGTAACGTTAGAAAAAGAACGTTGATGGTTACACAAATGAAGGAAAAAAAAGCTTTCAGCGAAAATGCATGTTCGCTAAAGAGAACCTTTGATGAACTGTCTAAACGCGAGAGTTTAATTTACCACTGATCTCTTATAACTCTAAAATAAACTCCGCTTTTAAAACGCTCAAAATCTCAAAAAAAAAACTCAACAATTTTTGCGACAATAAGACAAATGCGAATGATCTTCACATCTCCATGTAACTTTGTTTTAATAGTTATGTTTTTAATAGTTAATAAGTGGGAAAAACCACCAAGTCAAAAATACGCCATATCCAGTTTCTGTCGTTTACGAAAGTGAGTTATTAGCATTGGTAATGCGGTAGACTTATTTAAGGAAACCAGATGAATATAATTGCTGTGCAACCTAATTATAGACGATGAAAAAACGGATAATGGAATGTATGATAGAATACTGGAATAAAACAGGTCGAAACTGAATAAATTACGCCTATAAATGAGCTTTTCTCGTTTCTTTTTGAGATATACATGAAGAAAAAAAAGGGAGAGGACAAAAAGCTACGTGAAATGTTGACCATTGCGCACACGTGTGAGTCAATACATGTACGGAGATAAATTGAACGAGCTTCTGATCAAACTTTGCGGAGCATAAAAGAGCCGAAACGCTTTGTAGGTGAAAAAAACGAGCACAGAGTGACGGCTATACATTGAGTTAAGCGACCATCTCAGCTAGTGTACACATCAACCGATGGATCACCAGCAAAACATGCTGAGTTATGCTCGTGTACTGTGTGCTCAAGTGCAAATCATAGTGTTAGATCTATGGTGAAAGTAAACAATTCATGAATAGCCACGCGTTAGCCTTTCGTTTGCTGCCTCGAATAGGAGGAGGACTGGAAGCGTGAAGTTTGGTGGAACGCTAACGCTGTTGACCAACATAGCACGTCCGTTATTGCATGGAAAACAATCGTGATGACTATGGATAAAATGCGGTGATCAACAAACCTTACAGAAAAATCACAAGTTTATTGCTCAGAATAGAAATAACATAGTTGCTGATAACTACATCAATACTTCACCCAAATTCTCATTTTCCCTTGTCCGAGAATTCCGACGTCTTCTGGCAGTAAACACAAAGAAAACGTTCGAATGCACGTCTGAATATTGAGTGCGCCACTAATTTCCCGCATACATTACAATCATGAAAACAACTAGGGACGCATGATTTGCATTTGTAGATCTGTAGGTTCGTAAGAAGCGTAACGATGAGTTGGCATAGCCGGCCGGTTGGAAGTGTTGGTCAGTCATAACGCATAATCCAAGAGCGAGGTATAAGCTTGGACAGCAGAGAGGAGAGAAATGAGTGTCTTGTTATGAGGAGCGACGAAAGTGTTGTTTGTCGGCACTCATGCATGTTGGAATATAAAAAGGTGCGAAGGTCATTCCCACTACCTCCCTATCCATAATGACGCCTACCGGTATCGATTCGTTGACCAGGTTGACCAAGCGTAGATGACTCAACGCGTACCAAACCCGTTCACAAATAGCAACCAATTCAATTTGAAGTTCTCTAAGGGTTGTTCACCTACATACAAAGTGATAATAAGGAGAATGAGGAAGTGAAAGTGCTGGAAGAGTTCCATGAATGACGAGGTCGGCAGACGGCTATCGACAAGATACAAACACAAGATAAGACTCACTCTACTCGCTGCACACACATACACACACTAGCAATCCATCAGGCGCCGATGTGCTAATCATGCTAGTGGCACAGTGTTGCTTAAAATTGAGGCTGGAAATATTTGGAAAATGGATTTTCACTTCAGAGGTGCTCACGGGCTCACGGAGCTGTCGCCGCCGCCCACTTAGAGCACACGTCCATCATCTAGAAACCTTAGACTCGGCTGCAAAATAGCACAACATTTGTAAAGTGAGAGCAAGAAATTTTGTCTAGACGGCAAGAAGAGAGCAGATAGCTGTCAATTCAATGACAGGGTGAGGGAAACATTGTACAAGATAAGATTTCTACTATACGAATATTACAACGTATTAGGCATATGCGTAGCTTTTCTTTGATTTTCTGAAAAAGAAAGATTGGACAAGTTACGAAATATATCAAATATTCATTTATGATATCTATATACAAGAATTTAAATTCGTTTTTAATCAATTTCCCAATACACCTGAGAAAACGAAAGCGAAAAATATGTGTTCACGCGCAATACTTTGTCGCAAACTTATAAATAACCGAAACCTGTTCGATCCAATGTCCACTGTATGTAAAAGATCAAAGAAATTAGAATATTTTTGAAAATGAGACTCTTAAAAAATTCATCTATTCTTGTTTGTAGCTTTGTAGGTCGAAAAACTAGAGAAATAGAGTACTGACCAGAAAAAGAAAAGCCCTTTCTTTTTCTAGTTGAGATATTTACCATTTAAATGCAACCTCTCGCAAACTAACAACGAAACATTACGGGTTCGAATTTCGAAGCAAGTGTATGAAACACAAAAAAGTTTGCGTAAAGTCATGCTGGAAAAGAGCTACATACCAATAGAGGCTCAGCAGAATTATCTTACATATAATTACATACTGTAATGGGTTTTTTTTCCCAATAGAGGCTCAGCTTTAAGGCCACGAATCTGTGGTGGTGCAGATTTAGGGGGGGTATCTTATAAGGATGGAAGATTACGGAGAGGGGATCCACTTCGTAATTAAAAACGGCCCGGAAGATACGGCTTCATTTTTTGGCGCACCATTTTGTACAAAAGGTTCTATTGGAGGCAGTCGTGCGCGGCGCGCATCTTTAAAGCTTTACGCAATTAGAAAATGGACGGAATCCCCCCCCTCCCCACCCCCCCCCCTAAAAACCCCCCCAAATCGTTCGGTGCCTTTAAAGCACACCGAAAATAAGCAGTTCTTTTCGAGCACGAAAACTGATTGGAAGGTACTGGAAGATTGAAACTACTCTAACAGATGCCGTGGCTGAAACAAACTAAAAGAAAAAAACGCAGCATACTGTGTTCTGTCCGTAAAGGAACTACGCGACCGGGCAGAATTACTGATGTCCCAAGAATAGTTGAAAATAGTTGAGAATGAGAATATGTTGTATGTTGTTGAGAATAGTTGGTTGAAAAGTGAAAGGAATTTTTCTGGGGAAGATGAGACCTGAAGATTTTCGAATATCAATTTTACATTATTCATTGTCTAGAGGAAAAGACTTGTAAAGTCTGAGACAGAAAAGGAAAAAATATCATGATCAACCGAGCTAAATAAATAATTTTCGTAAGAATATGCTACGCTACTAGAGCTTCATGGAGCATTGTAGAATATTATAAAGCACACAAGAGGAAGCGAATGAATAAAATAGTGGTGCCGCATTCGAAATGTGACCGCGAACTCGCAGTCTCACTCACTCAGAACGAACGAGCCATCTCTCGGCCACTTCTAGCTGTGCGCCAACCGGTCGAAGTGGTCATGGACCTAAATGTTCACTACCCATAGGATATAGAATAGCACCGTCAGGACAGGTTTATAGAAACATTGGTGAGAAGAAGAGAAGAAGCCCAGAAATATGACAGTTTTATTTCCCTCAGTACTAGAATGTATGCTCCAACCGTAGACACGTCTTTTCCACGCAGATTTGTCAGAAGTACTATAGTAAAATTAGATGTATCAGAATATTTGCATTTTTGCCTAAACATCTTCTAAAAATCACAAACGTCATTAGTGTTCGATCCTGCTTAGCCTTAACTAACTGCTATAAAAGGATATTTGTAGTTGCTACGGATGAAATTTTGGTAACCTAAACAGAATAAACCTCACAAAATTTTGGGCTCCACTTCTTACGAAATAAACTTCAAAACTCTAAATTAGCGTAAAATTAGACTGCTACTAGAATTATCTCAACATCTAGCTTTTACTAACAAAGATTTATTTTATTAAATTCCAAATATGTACAAGTCAAAACTATCTAACAGTCTTTTGAAACTACTCTCATGTACGTTATAAATCCACATTCACAGAAATGTGTCTCGTGTGCTCCAGGAATTTTCTACAATATCACATTTGTTAGAAAGTGAATTCAGATACATAGTAGATAAGTGAAACCTACTTCCTCAAAATGTATCTTATAAAGAAAAAACCCCAGTGGACTGAAAAAGAGAGTAAATCTGAAGAAAGATTAACGTTTTCTATCTAAAGTGTAAAGGTAAGTGTAATTGTAAATAAGGAAATCTAGATATTCCTTGGAAACCCTATCAGGGATGGGAGGGGAACAGCTGCAACGGAAACAAATTCAATCGTTATCCCACCAAGTGATACCTCTTATACGAGACTCAACATCAATCACCCTCTAACGAAAACTTTATTTAGTGCAAAATCTCTCAAGAATATGCATCGTCAATGGCTTCAGGAATAAATGATCTACGACGATAACTCAGATTATGGATTGCAGTAGAGCAAGGGCACTTTTCGTAGGAAAAAAAAGCTCTAATAGATGTGCATGTGATTCTAGTCTATTCATAGATTCTCCGCGTTATCTAGGCTTCCTGTAAAGTAGCAGCTATAAATTTAGAATGGTACATTACTTCAAACGTTTACTTTACAACTGCACGGAAAAAATTTTGTAAGAAATTTCGAAGAAAACTAGCGCGACATATTTCAAAGTGTTTTTCTTTTTTTTTTTGAAAAGGGTATTGAACGAAATCTTCCCAAAAAATTCAAAAAAATTGACCCCGACAAGAAAAGTATTTCTCTAAAATGAAGATTGTTTCTAAATGAACATAAAAGTAAGGTACAAACACCATATATTGTACAAATATATGCATACATAAGAAAGATACTACCGCACTTAAAAAAAGACTAATTTTGAGGAGATGAAAAGAGAAAATGTTCGGAACTAAAATGGGTAGAACTCGCCACGGTCTTTATAGGAGGTAAAACCTATGTGGGGAAAATTGATGAGGATTATAATGACCAGCAATGCACTTTCTGAAGCAACAGAGTGCATTATCGACTGCTTTTTATAAATTTTAAGGTAATTACACACGACTGGCAAGAAGACAGTCTGCAGAGTTAGATCGATAGCAAGTGGATGGAACAGAACGGCAACTACCTCATTAAAATTGTAAAAAAAAATTCTATAGAGTACAAAAGAATTAAAATCTGTCAATAGGTTTGGCGTTGGTTTAAGCAGAAATAATGTGTTGGTATTACAAAGATGGTGAAACGATATCAGAAATAATATATAAATTATAATTGGTATAGCAGCAAAAATCATCTACAAAATAAGTAACCATGTTCATAGAGAGACTTACTTGATTTTTGCAAAACAACCAAGTTTTTTAAAGATATAATTTGAGCAGCTGGTTCTTTTTTCTCTAATATAAACACTGAAAGAATGCTATTTTTGTGACTGCAAAAGCGTTTGAAGAAAGAATAGGAATATTTATAAAATAATTCCAAGAAACATCACTTATTGGTGAACGTTTACTTGGTGCAAAAAGTTAGAGATCACAAATGATCAATACCTGTAGATCAAATTATCCGCTCAAAACAAGTCTTTTTTGACAGCCAGTATGTTTTATCTTATCCAAAGCTTTCGAATATGAAACTTTGCAAATCTTTTACTAAGAGCTTGGGACAATGGTGATCCAGAGAAATACCATCAATGTAGCGTGCATTTCAAAAAAATTTCCAAACCAGAGAAGAAAATACCGGATTTGAGGTTAACTCAATCTCATTTTTCTATCTTCCTCAATTATGTGGTTTCATAACCTATTCATTTGGAAAATCTCGCTGCTGTTTTTTCGTTTCTGTAGCATCCTCGGCCAACTGATCCTCCCTATCGCTTTCGTGCATTTGTTGTTAATTAGAATTTAGAGAATTAATTTATTTCTTATCGAGACAAGTTTTTTTAGGTATGACGCAAAATTCAGCAAAAGCATCTCCTCTAATTTTCCACTTTCCAAAACAATAATATTCAATTCTTTTATCAGTTATTAGGAATGTGGAACGAGGTATGGACCAGATTTACGTTAATTTTAAAGCAGTACATAGGCAAACAGTGCCCCTAATCTGTAGCTGTGAATAGAGAAATAGCAGGTAAATCTTATTTACGATCATTTGGGCATGCTGAGTAATGAGGTACGCTGCTGATATATGATCACACGAAGCTTACGGGAGAAAGGATTTGTTTTTCTTTCTCACCATATGAAAAATATGTACATTGGACTGATTTTGGAGCAAACATGTGTTGCAGTAAGCTTTTTCGAGTATAAAGCTGCCTAAAGAAAACATACCACGATACGGACGATGTTAGGTACCATGAATAGATAGGACTAGTTGAAGTTTACGACTACAACTGCGACCACGCTCAATCCCTCATAAATATCCAAAAAACAGCGTGGGAAATGGCCTTGTTGCACCGAATCGCCTTACGAGGCACTGTAATAACGTACCACTTCAGCGAGAACCGGCTCAACACGCGTCGATTCTGCAACTTAGTGGCAGACGGTATTAGTCGCCTCTTGATTGTCCGCTCACTCGTGGCGCGTATGACTACTCTGGAAGACGTGGCACGTAGCACTTTATTAGGAGCCTCGTCTTGAGATTCGGTGCGACAAGACTCTCTTCCACACCGTTTTTTCGGATAACTACTGAAATTGAGCGTGATCGCATTGACACTGCTTAACTACAGTTCTAACCCTATCCATTCGTCGACAGATCGAAACAGCTCAAAATTTGTACAATGCTACCTTAAAAAATCCTCGCCTTATCATGACGTCAGCAGAGACTGATCTCCATCTCCATTGATAGAAAGTTGAGAGTAGAGTTACAATTAATTAACGGCAATTTTGAACAATTCAAACCCTTCTAATAGGTGTATAGCAGGTATGAAAAAAAGATGTAGATCAGAAATCTTTGCGGTCAATCGTGGAAATTCTGAGACTTTGTTGAGGGTCGAGGTTGAGCCGCTGTCAGTAGCGATCAGCCAATTTTTGCCGGTACTTCTTGTCCTGCACTCAGACGGACGATCTACCCGTACTTGCGACCAAAAAAGGGAAACAATAAACGAAGAAAATGTTGTTGCCATCAACAGATCCCAGTTTACTCGAACGTTCGAATATGTGATAGCTGATAACATTCGAATACAGTCTTGTGTTCACAGCCAACATTACATATACGTACTTGTGTTGGTATTCGAGGAGGCGTCTGAATAACATGGGATAACTCTTCACTGTTCCACATTTACTGTCCCAAACTGGGTACTCGTTAC
This sequence comes from Necator americanus, assembly GCF_031761385.1. NCBI lineage: Eukaryota > Metazoa > Nematoda > Chromadorea > Rhabditida > Ancylostomatidae > Necator > Necator americanus. Next base: position 31,792,575 of record NC_087376.1, read on the forward strand.
ACTCCCCAGTTTTCCATCTATAATCTTCAAAAAGAAAAATCAATCACTTTTAAAGCATGGATTCACTTTCGCTATCTCGCAATCTATGCCTTGAACTTCTATATTGCCTATGGCAGATCCCATCGCAATTTTGTGATATATTTGCCTTTAAGCCTCTTCCATGGTTTATTGAGTGCGAAAGCGCGGATTGCGAACTCTCCAGCCGCGAGGAGCGGTGTGTACGCCCCCTTCTTGCCGCCCGCGAAGCGATCTGTGGATCTCGCGGGCGGCAAGTAATGTGAGGACATCGCGCCGCCCGCGAGCTCCATACGTCGCTTCGCGGGCGAGTTCACCCCGTTGCGGGTTTGTCGCTTGGGATTTCAGCGCTTGGGGAAAATTATGAATAAGGTTTTTTGCATATGCCGGCAAGTGTGGACATCCGCGGTTTATTTGCTGCTTGCCGGAGGAACACATTCGAGAAGGAGAATTTTTGACTCGTCTTTCGCTTTCTTCTGTCCTCTCTAGTTATATGAGTGACATGTCTTCCGTCATCTTCACTTCGTCCCAGTACTGAAGAAGCGTCTGCGTAAACTCCCAGTCGTAAAGGTTAGAAATTAGAATGAAATCCTATGAATTTTTAGTAATCCTGGACAAATCTTCTAAAGTTTTCTTTATCAACTCTTGTAAAGTTTTCTTTATTTGGCAGAAGAGAAGAGCACGTAGGCCGCTGCCTGGTGACCTTCGTACTCACTCACAATGCTTCTACATCGTATTTATATAGTTTTAATCTCCTTATTACTGTAAGGCATGCGTACAATTATGTAGTGTGTGGATATAAGTATAAACATGTTACTTTTTTTCGGTACTGATTCTCTTTTTTTCATTTGTTAAACAAAACTCTTTTTTCACGGTTGTTTTAGAATCAACAATGAAAAGTATCTTTCAGTGTTGCAAACAAAAACAATACGCGTTTTTCTCCATTTATTTATCTGCTTTTGCAAATTTTGAAGAACTTTGTCTCTTTTTGATAACTTAGGGAATAGTGTAGAAATTCCAATTATACACAATTTTTAGCGAAACTTGTCTGATGAAACTACCAAAACAAGTTAGTTCAAAGTGACAAGTAAAACTTTCCCGCATTCTAGCCTTTGAGAAAGTTTTTTTTTTAATCAAAATTATGAATAAGATAGATTCTATGCAACCAAAACAGTGGGATTTGATTCGAACGTCTCAAAATAATTTTTGTGGTTCTGGAACTTTTAAGCATAGTTTCTATTATATTTCGACATTAAAATCTCGTTACTAGCGAAATGATCAAGTTACACTATCATTACTCTACAAAACACCTTTTTCTAACAGTTCAATCCTCCGAAAAGTTGTGGAACTCTTTGGACCTCCTCGGAGCTGTGTGGGTCCTGAAAAGATGATTGGTTACCGTGAGTCGCCTGCGCAGATTTTTCTCATCTCATGTTTCCAAGATTTTTTTGCTGAGATTTCAGATAGCACGTTGTGTCCATATGATGTATTGTCTGCGTTAACTTCAAAGTAGTAACCTTTTTGGTTTTTTTCTGTTATGTGTTGTTTTTGTTTTTTCTTCCTAGGATTCTCATCGTCCTTCTTTTGTAGAGGTGATCCTAATTAACGGTAGACTATTACATTATTGTGTGCCAGCCGTTATTACTGTTTGCACGAAACGTCTGTCTCTTATCGTGTTTCTATTCCAGTGGTTCCAATAAATTCGGAAGAAGGAATTATAACACTACACTTTGAATCATTTGAAAATTGGGGGCCTTAATTTTTGTTGGGTGTATTTCCTCGACTGTACTTCATTCTGGTAAATACTGTCGAAACTAATCACACTTTGGATTCTATCCGAAATTGTTTTCAATGTGCGTTCAAAGAAGACGCTCATTCTTCGAAGTGCCATCTGATACTCCTTTGTTGTTTCCTAGACGTTTATTGTGAGGTGAATTCGCAGTTAGTAGCAGAGTTTTTCTTGACTTTCGAAGTGATTTTATGATTTCTCATTATTCACATTCATCATTCATTCTCATTATATTATCTTGTATGTTTTCACTCAAAGGCACTTTTTGAAATGTTGTGATCTGACACTGTACTGTCACTTACTTCTTAGAATCATTGTAACCGAGTAAGCTTGCGGTCCCATAATTTTTGTTCTTCCTTTAAATTCTTATGAGCGATTTGAAGATTTACTTGCATACGACTGTACTAAATGATGTTTACAGTGATACATACAGTACATTCGAACCTACACCGGTCACACCATAAAAATCTGCGAGTTACGAGCAATGAGACTCATAACAGCGTCATCGTATGTGGTCAGTTCATTTCAATTTTTTTAAGACTTTCTAGGGCACAGCTATGAAACTGATTTCAAATGTGTCGTTTTAGATGCTTGTGTTCAGTACCATCATAGGTTACTGCAATGAAACTCATGTTCGCCAATGTCCTTTCTGCAGGGATGAGCTAGTGTGGGAGGTTAGTTTCCAAGTTAATCCTGTGGTGAAAAGAAACTGGTTACTAGCTAGTTACTGTCATAACAGTAGTTGTTTTATCATATTGCTTTCAACATGCTTACATCAACTTGTTTAGCTAATTTTTTTTTGAGTGAATTGAGTGCATGATTTGCACTCATTCTTCTTCCCACAAAATCCTCACTAAATTCTATTACTGCATAGAGGGAAAATTGGCAGTTGATACAGATAATACCAGATTTGTGTTGGGAGTTCCAGCTCGCTTTCAGAAACCGGGAGAATTACGATGTGTCACTTCTTTCCTCTTGATAATTTTCGAATTTTCGAAGCATGCTGATTTATAAAAATAAAATTAAAATACTGGTAATCCTTCTTGATATTTTCTCTCCTTTTAGAAAAGACTTCAGTTTCCTGGTTTGCACCAGGCAGCGAATGACGAGCCACTCTCTCAGCAACCCTGTCTTCACACCAACGACACTTTCATCAAGGTGATTCTTTTTTTGCTTTTTGGTCGTTTGAGCAGATCATGCTGTCAAATGTAGGAAGTTACTCGGTACTTAGGTACTCGTAACAAATCACATACTTTATTCTTAAGATAAATTTCCAGAAAAATTGTGATTTTGCTTGCTTGGAAGTAGAATTTCACCCACATCATGCAAAAAACCGTAAGCATCTCCTGTTACACATATTCTGAACATCGTTTATTCTCTACTTTATTCTAGTTTATTACTACCGTGATTGCTCCGAAGGACTTCTCCAAAAAGAACTCTGTGCAAATTGTTATCCTAACCTGACGCAGGATCTGACCAATGTGACTATCAACAAATCAGTGTTTACGTTTGATGAGTTCGGTGAGTCAAATCTTGATTGTAAAACCGTTCTCCTTTCTGAATGTAAAGGTTGGCTTTTTTTTTCTGACTGACCGATATTGATCTACAATTCATCAATTCGATGTGAGTACATGGACAGAGGCGTACATTCTTCATATTCATTGAATCATTCTATTTATCTGTTCATTGATTGAAACTACTCTTAAAGAAAGGATGAGATGTGTTTTTCCAGACCGATCTAAAATCTCTATTCTCTTAAGCACTTAAACAGGTACACTCCCTTAAAGAAGATACTCTTTTTTTCTTATTACGTAATTAGTTCCTTATCAAAAAACGTTAACGAGTATCATTTTGATCTGCAACTGGAAAGAAAGAAAGTGTTTTGTTTCCAAAATATTCTCTTGATCTGCATAATTTCTATCCTTAATCGTTTCTAGGCGACAAATGGACGTTCAGATTCTGTGCGGGATCAGATTGTTTCCACCACAAGCATGTAGGTCAGTGATCACAACGAAATCTCATAAGTTTTTTTTTTCTATACACCTATGTGTATATGAAACACTTATATTTTTAGATGACGTTGCACGCCCCAGAATTGAAGGAGGTAATGTTTCTTGTAGACATTAATTAATCTTTTTTTTTCTCTTTTCACTTCTGTTTCAACCGTGGAATTTTCTGCGTATTTGTTTCAAAAGCAGATGTATTCATTTCTATTTTGAAGATATTCGGTCAGCCGTCGGACGAGTTCTTTTGGTGATTTTCGCAGCTCTGGTTATGCTCGTCATTAGTAAGTTCCTGCTTGGCATAATGGGCCTCCGAAGAAATGTGTGCGCACTTTGACAGTTGATATCTCTTTTTCCTGTTTTGGAGATCTAATGGATTTGGAATAAGGCTGAAATCAGACTAAGTCTAGAGAGAAGAATTGTTTTGATCATTCAAAGTGTGCACGCATTTTTAAGACACCCTGTAACACTTGAAAATCATAGACCACTCTAACAACGTATACATTTCAGTTAGAGTTCTGTGCATTTCCAAGAAAATTTCTCAGAGAATGAGGATGGATGATCTTTCTATCGATGGTCGTATGATTGGAAACCAAGTGAGATCCTAGACAAATTTGCATATGATAATTTCCATCATTTCACTTCTCACATTACTTCTTTTTCCAGCCTAACAAAGTTTTTCTCTATTCGCCCACCCCTTCGGAGAAGACAAATTCAGGATCGAACGGTCTTGCCAGCGAAGAGTCGAACGCATCGTTAACATTGGCACCGACTGAGCAATCCGTTCATTTTCGCAGATTTTCCAGTGGTCCGGAATGTGTTAGCGCTGTCATTGAGCATTCTATGAGGTCCGACAGCCCAAGTGCTATCACTTCCGGCCAACTTGCGGATGAAAGTGCCCAGAACTCTCCTGTACTTGTGGGGCAAAATGCTCAGAATGAGACGAGTGAAAGTGACAGCGCTGTGGCTTCGAGCGAATCGGTAACGGCGAATCCCCCAAGCTTTATTTCTGTACAATCTCTTAGTGAAGGGTCTGCTGCTAGGCGTAATAATCCTACAAGTCTATTCCATAAGGTAAAAGAAAACAATGTGAAAAGTCCTGAGAGTGAGCATAGTAATGTTGCGGGTTGTTTGGATCCTCTGCTTTTGGATGAGGAGTTGACTGAGGGCTCTCCAGTGAAGTCGGAAACTGATACGTTGGAGAACGACAACGAAGAGACAGTTACTGAGTCCACAGCTCCTCTTTCGACCGACGACGACAATCCGACTGAGTTCCATGACTCTGTATCGAACGTAGAGGAAGCCGAGGGATCAGCGACATCAGATGATGGAGACACCTTCGAACCAACGCAGTCGAGCTCGTCGCTATCGTACAGCGAAATTGCAGCGAACCCTGGACATCACCTGCTGCACCGCAAGCGCTCTGAGGACGGAAAGTAGAATCTTGAAGAGTTGATTTCTGTGAATTTTTTTTCTGAACAGGCAGTCTCGATTCATTATCCGTTTAGCGTATGTGAATGTTTTTTCTTTTGTTTAAATTAGTTATTTAGCCAGTAATAGCGTATTATCGTTTATTTGTGTAAGACATATAATGAGCTGCCTTGTTTCTCTGTTGCCTTTTTTGTTCTGTTGTTTGGTATGGAATAAAGTGTAGCTGTAGGGAAAGTCTTTTCTTCAATTTGTTTTCCTTTGGTCTATTTGCCAACATAAGAAGTTTCTGATTCGTTTGATCTTTTTTCTTCAACCATTTCAACATCACTATCAATGATCTATGTGCGTCTACCCCAATAATTCCTAATTTCGACAAACTCGTACACAAACCTACAAATTTAGACCCGGAAATTAGTCGTCCCTATCTATTCGTTTCTACCTGTGATTTTAGTCACGAGACTTGAACCATCTTCAAGGATGTCGATTGTCTGAAAAATTCAGGTGAGTGCTCCTAATTTAACGACCGGTTACGTGCCTGAGAATAAGCATTGTCGGTCAAAACGACACGAACCTCAGTGCAGTTACGTAAACGGCTGCGCTCGAAGAAGTGCGGTGAAGCTATCGGTTGGGATCGTGGTGGGACCATCGCGAAATGCAACGATGTGTGGTGCTCTATAATTGTCACCCTGCTATAGAACTAGGTTGCACGACCTACAAAAGAGAAATGAGCTCTGTAGAGTCCTGAAATACGTTCCTTGTAGAATCTTCTGGTAATGTCGAGAATAAAGTTAGAAGTATTATTTTCGCTCTATCTAGTAGTAGAATAACTTTGTAAAGTAAACTGATACATACGTAGCAACCTGATGCAACTCTGTTTATGGATTATTCATCATTTGTTAGTTACATTCCAAGTGTTTTTCATCTCTTAATGTAGGAACCTCAGTACATGTCCAGCAGTGTCGATGTTCTTCTTGGTACTATATACTGCTGCTATAGCTAGATACTTGGACGCTTTCATTTTCTTTTGCCACTATGCATTATTATCGCCTTTCTCCTCCATAAACATTACTTCATAATAATAATAATAATAATAGTGATAATAATAATGGCAATGGATACTCATTTGTAATAGCATTCTATAAAGTACAGTTAATTCCAACTACATCGATACCTAACCGTTTCACCTATGAACAATAATTTCGTTGAGTTTTAGTTTTCACGAATGCTCAAGGTCTTCAGCTGCGGCATGCCAGAAAACAGTGAAAAAAATGTGTGGGAAATTCAGACTCTACGGAAGGACTCCTTGCTGTGAGTAGCAGCTGAAGTGCAGTTTGTTTAAATTCATCAAAAAGATAAATTCTTAATTATGAAGGGGAAATGGAATTGAAAGGACTTTGTAATATGTATAGTAATTCATATTTCTTTGTTTGTTCAGGGATTTCACCAATGCTTCATCTTTGGACTTTTTAATATTGTTTATGAATACTCTTTGTTCACATTGCCTAACCGAACATGCTGCCATAAGGAAAGGAAACTATGCGATCGATACGGTATGTAGGGTGTTGATAACCTAGGAATGTGTCAAGTAATATCTGGAGGTATCGCTCCCAGTGGAATGGGTTACTCAGAGGTTAGCGATGGCTGACTACTTTTATTCCAGATATATCTATCGCACCTCACACGTTAGCTAACTTTCTTCTATCCAACTATTCGGCTTTCTTTTTTTTGCATAGGAATTGACCGTTCTAAGAAAAAAGAAGTGTTGCAGGTGAAACTAGTAACTAGAAGTATGTTTGGCGGAGTGATCGATAAGATTTCGTATCGTGGTAAGTTTTAGTTAAATAATGAATGAGGATCCGAAATATTGCAGACTTCTTATCCATCACACTGTTTTCATTTCTAGTGCGTAATTCGGCCCTTAACCCTTGGAGGAACTCCAGGACCGTCCCACCTACTCCGAAGAACAGCGTGGTAAGGGTTGTTTGGATATAAACCATTATTTTTATACCTTTTGACAAAGTTTGTAATTTAGTTCTAAATGGGAGGGGTCTTTTTTGGCTTAAAGTTTGTTATGACAAAGAATAGGCCAAAATTAAGGGAAATTAGAACCATTATAATAGCAACGAATTGCTCAAATAATCGGAATTATTGGAAGACCGGTACGGTGTTCTCGCAGCAGCAAAATCGATAAGTCGAGAAATCGTCGTGGTGATATGCGCCATCATGATCGTCTCGTGCTTTGAAAACAATATCCACAGTAAAATCGTAAGGATTTGAATCAGCTACGATCTGTGCTACATGTACGTGTTATGGGAATGTGAATTAATCCTGAAAAAACCTTTTCAGTTTATTTAAATTTTGGTTAAAAATACACAACAGGTCAAAGCAGATCAAAACAGGTTTACGTCGCAACTTCATCACGACACGTTCTCCAAGCTCACGTGTATTGATCAGTATAAGTGGTGAAGACCTGTGTGCTGACCTATCTGGTTAACTTGAAAGTGATCTACACTACTCACAGTTTGACGGTCATTCCCTGAATTTGTAATTATGTATAAGGAATCTGTTATTGATGTTTCTTCTCACTTTCCTAAAACTGTCAGAATCCACAAGAATTCCAAAAAAGAACATGATTTCCGTTGAGAAGTCCTTTAATGAAGTTCGTCTATCAGCAATCGAAATGAATTGATGATCACCCACAATAGTAAACTTCGTAGCCAATGATGAGGAAAGTTGATGTAAGAGATGGTGGAATATCCTGTATGGGTCCTAAAGAATAGGAAAAAATTACTATGGTCCGGACTAAAGATGCTAAGGTGTGTGAAGCTACTAAAGGGGTCCATAAATTTAACATTGATCTTGGAGGATCCATGACATGTAAGAGCTACTAAAGTGTTGTATGGATTGACGTCAATACACGAGGCACATTGCGTCGGTGTTCCAATTATTTCAAAGGATAGCAACGTGTCCGTGCTCAGCAATAATTTTCATGGATATCAGAGAGGATATACAGGTGTATATATACATATATACATATAGACATATAGAGAGATGAAGAGATAGAGAGGGAGAGAGAAGATGTGACTGGCTCATTCTACTGCAACAGTGTGTAGTTGTGCCTTCTTAGGAGTGGAATAATCTCGTTCCTCAATGCGCAGTAATAGGTCCTGCCTGATCTAAAATCGATATAGATCTCCGAATGAGGCACCCAAAAGTTCAGTGCAGGCGTGTATTTGGATTTTGTGGTCTTGCTGCAGCTGAACCTTATAATACGTTGTATGCCTTTTTTTAAACATAAGATGAGGTATTATAACCGTCACCTATTCTTGGTACGATGCTCTGTGCGTTTGTCTAGAATAGGACCGGAGGCGAACAGAATGTTGGTAAATTAGGATAAATCCTTGAGTTGCTTCCGATTTTCGCCTCTATCCTGTGGCACAATTCTTTGTAGTTTTCGTAGAGCTAGCTCATCTTTCGACGAAGAATTTCTAGCCATGAATTCATTATATAGAGAGACTAAACGTTTCATCATTTTAATTTTATCTTCATTTTTAAAGCGAAACTTCTTAGACAGTTCCAATTTCTACAGTAATTCCAATTTTCCTTACACTTGATACGTCCACTTCACACCACTTTGCAAACCACAGACATGTGGCCTAAAGGGGATTCTTTTCAGGAGAACCTCATGGAGCTTGCAAAGGGCGATTCAAATACAATATTACCTCGTGATTGTCCCGTGCAAACTGAGGTGAGTTTTATGTCTACATATAAATTAAAGATGACATTTTATTCGTTTTAACCACTGCAATCCAGAAGAGAGTATACAAGCGTTCGGATCCGATAGACATCGTCTATCCTAAGGCAACCTGGTGAAATGAGATAGTAATCGGCACTAATATGTCACTTACATTATCCTGGTGATTTTTTTGTATATCCGTCACGTATATTAACAATATTGATCTCACATCGAGTATCTCGTTTGATATATGCAATCCTTTCTATTTTGTTGAATATTTGCTTATTTTGATTGTATCTCGTTGTTTTTATTACCCTGTTCCATTTCTGTTACCCCATTTATCTTCGTATAATTATTATGTGAAATAATAAAAGAGATATGTCTTTGTGCATTTTGTTCACATGTTGAAATTTGAACAGAACCACCCGTGTAGATACCATATGGAGATTTCTGCAACTTGACACATTTTTTCGATCATATTGGTGTTCGTATGATGTAATAGATTAAGGCAAGTTGAAAAAAGTTCGGAATAAGAAGGATTTCGAATCAGAACAGCTACAGATCAAACGACACGTAGCAGCAACAAAATATAATGGAGTTAAGGGAACGTCTTCAGAACATCATTTCTTAGAAAGAAGATTTGAATCGGCGTAGTTCGAGTAGAACTTGCACATCATCCGTGACCGTAATCCCACCTCCCGTCGTCTCGTTTGTGTTGCGGCCACTCCCTTCCAGCCTAGTAACGGTAAATACCGTCTGCCTGAGCGCGTATGTATCATTCTACAGAAAGAGGATAGTTAGATTATGCAACTTTTTATCAAGTTATATAAATTATCATTTCATCAAGAGATTTTCCGAATTCTCTGAGCCCTCATATTCACTTTTCATTTGTTGACTGGTTTCTTCTGCGATCACACTTGTAGTAGTGACAGAAATATAAAATAAAGAATAGATAAGATCATTTATTTTGAAATGAAACTAATACAAGTCCTAACATAGAGAATAATATGTAAGAGGGAGCTTCACTCGGACCTAGCGATGAACGTTACTAACGAGGGTCCCCTCTCGATCTAAACCGCGCCCGCTCGGGTGCAGCCGCTTGCACAACGGCACCGAAGTTCAGGTCGTTTTTACCGGAGTGTAACTAACATTTAATTCTAGTGCTGTACCCTAAGGTGTTTTGTTAAATAGGAATTCAAGAATTTTGTCCAAGTCAGCTCGCAGGCTACATCTCCAGATGGCGTGCAGGTAGCTAAGCTCGAAACAAAAGTCGTATACCAGCCTTCAGGCGCAGATCGACTGGGATCGCTCGAAATGCACAGTAGAAAGGAAAAGATTGAAAGAATCCACAGAATATTTCCGCAGATCCTAGGTGGCGTGGAGGGCAGTCACCAAATTAGTATTCCTGGGGAGCACACTTACTATACAGTGTCTCTCGAAAACTCAAAGTTAGGGAAACGTAATCCTCGTAGAGGTGACAAAAATATACCTTCTTAGAGAACAGGGCTGAACCAAAATAATGCTGCATCAGGTGAAGCAAAATGATGAAAACTGGCCGATTTTATGCTTTGGCTGAAGTAGCAGGGCCTAAAAGAGATTGGAAAGAATAGGATCCTTGGTGAACGAAGGCCCACTGTAATGAGGAAGAACAGCACGACTGAGGAGAAAAAAAACTTAAACTGACAAAGTCTTGTTCTGAATATTTGGTCTCGTTGCTGATTGCGGCTATGCCCGTCACCGCACTGTAGCAGTCACGACAACTATCCCAGACAATCAACCTTTTCTATTCAAAGATTAATTTGAACCATGTTTTGTTAATTAAATATCTATGTGTAAGAACACCCATGTGCAGCCATCTCCTTGCCAATCATTCGCATTCTGGATGTGTCCATGCTGGCATACAATGCTGCGCGGACCAATCACAGGCTTCTGCGCGACCACACAGAAAGCTCGACGCCCTTCGTGCGGTCGTGAAGTTCCTTCGTTCATTTAGTTGTTTTCGTCGATGTTCTTTTCTTTATCCTCGTTTTCTACGTCTGCACTCTTGAGTTTTTCTTACTGTTCACTGTTTTTACTTCTTACTGTTCAGTTGTTTTGCACTGTGTTTGAGGTCCTGGCTTCTCCGGCATCGGCATTTTTGTCGTTGCTGTCTACACTGACAAACTTATTTTTTTTTGGAACTTATTTTTTGAAAAGAGTATATCAAAACAAAGTGATTTCAGTTTATGTTTCAGTTTTGCAAAATCATGCAGTAACAGTATGGCATTCCAAAAATAGATTACGTTCGGTTGTAGTTTGCATGTGTAGTTTTCATTTCAACTCTCCACATGTGAAAAGTATTACTATTCTTTTTTAATGAGGTCAATTGTATATAGTGGTATAAATAAATAGTGTAATAAATAAATAATAACAAAATAGTGCTGCCTCTGTTCTAAGGAGAACGATAGAAACCGACAGATTTTAGTTCTCGGATAAAATAGCAAGGCCTATGTGAGACTGGAAAGAGTAGGAGTTATCCTTGTTTTCTGATAATGAGACGGGTATTATTTGAGTGATAGAGAAGGCCCATTGTTCTTGAGAAAGTAGAAAAGAACTGAGGAGAAAAAAAGAACTTAAGTTGGTAAAGTTTAGTTCTGAAGATTAGCAAGATTCCGAACATTTATTCTCGGTGCTGATTGTAGCTATGCCCGTCACCACACCTTCGCAGACACGACCACCATCCAGGACAGTTAATTTATTTTAGTCATTTTCTATTTCTTAATAGCTGTTTATAAGTACACCCATGTGCAGTCATCTTCCTGTCAAATGTTCGCTCCGCATGTGTTCACAAGCGTATAGGAATCGCAGCTTAGGCAAGTTCCAAAACCTAAGATAACGCCTTGCTTGTAGGTTAACGTGTTTTAACATGTGCTTACCTGGATGCGCTGGAGAGACGCCTGATGTGTACATGTGAAGTTCTTACCTGTTATCTCCCAAACAAGTAAGAACGTGTTATAACTTGTAAGCCTGCGACCAAGCCATTATTTGAGGTTGCAAAACATTCGCAAGGTGCGAGTTCTATTCTTCTTCCAAGTGTTCACTATAATCTGTTACTTAATATCTATGTGTAAGAACACCCATGTGCAGCCATCTCTCTCTGCCAATCATTCGCATTCTGGATTTGTCCACGCTGGCATACAATGCTGCGCGGACCAATCATAGGCTTCTGCACGCCCACAGAGAAAGCTCGGCGCCCTCCGTGCGGTCGTGAAGTTCCTTCGTTCATTTAGTTGTTTTCGTCGATGTTTTTTTCTTTATCCTCGTTTTCTACGTCTGTTCTCGTGAGTTTTTCTTACTGTTTAGTTGTTTTCCACTGCGTCTGAGGTGCCGGCTTATCCGGCATCACTTTTATCGCTGCTGTCAACAGTGAGGAACTGAGTTCATGAGAATAGTGTATCAAAACAAAGCGATTTCAATTTATTATTCGCAAAATCGACTTGCCACGATGTGATTTTCTCGAAATAAAACACCGTTGTAGTGTAGTTTTCATATTTCTCAGATATATTTCTTCGTTTGAAGACTTCTACTCTCCACGTGATGAGGGTAATACAATATCTTCTTTGTAGAGTAAGCTGCGCATTTACAAACAAATCGTTCACTGCGTAGTTTCGGTTCTACAAGCGTACCCATCTTCCAGTCACTGGAAATGTTCACGCTGCGGTTCACCATTCATAGGCTGGCCTGACGCCTTACGCGTGGGCGGCTGGTCCTTCCGTTTATCCTTGCTTGAAGACTTCAAGTCTCCACACGTGTCGAGTAATTTTATGCTTTTTTGCAGGGTTGGCACCGTGTATCCAAGAAGAGCATTCACCGCGTTGTTTCAGTCACTGTTTCGAAACGATTCTGAGACGGAGTAAGGGAATTTCACTTACCATTGTTAATTTATTCTTTTTTCGCAGTACTTGTCTAGATGTACCACACTTCTTTTGTAATCACCTGTTGGGTTTGTAAAACCTAACAACTTGCATTGATTACGGCAACTTTTTTTAAAATTCGAATTGTCACTTCCTCTTTTTCCTCATCATTGCATGCTTTATGGTGAGTCTTGATGTTGCTTCTGTGCTGTTCACGAGCGATTCCAGATTTGAATTCTTTTCCCATTTATTCTCAAGCTTTATGAAACTTTTTGCAAGTATTTTTATCCGCGATGTGCTGCAGGGAGTCATCTGGCGCTGGGTGTTCCTCTTAGAAAGGTTGGACGCGTGAGACTTGTGAAGAATCTACTGTAACTTTTAATACACAAATAGAGCTAACAAATTCTTGGTGGTTTTGCGCGATTTACTATTGTAAAGGTGCTACTTCACGCATGGGAAAAGTTGAAGTACCTTCTCCAAGATCGGCACATCTAAACTTTGATGTTTTAATTATTTTTGAAACGAGATGAATGGGACAGCCTTGTGCATGAGTTTTCCTTGCAACTCTTCTAAATTGCATCGGTGTACATAGTTTTGCTAACTTTTAAATTACAACTACTGTATCACTTCTAGATTGCTCTGTTCCAAATTGTTTTTACCAGAAATTAAAGTATGGTATTCTAGAATCAATCCAAGTATTGTTTTAAAATTGGATATGTGGCACAGTATGACATAAGCTCACTAAGCTGGGCTGGAGAGAATTGAAATTAGAGTCGAAGACATTTACAGTATTTAATTAAATCGGAAAGGACTTGGATCTTTCTTCTCAAAATTCTCGAGAATTCGAAATCTTGGAAGATGTAATACATTTTCACCTGGGATTGAATTTCGGATGAAAATGAAGGGAGATAACTAAAGCTGTGAACACTTCATGTCGTATTAAAATCTACGTTTCTCTTTGGGACTTTGCAAATGTGCACAACTTTTATCTCACACTTGATATTTCCTTTCTTTATTTCGCGTTCGGTCTTTCCTTCTTATTAAAATCATTTTGCGAAGCGGTTGCTGTAAACTAATTCTGGATTTTTTCAGCTAAATATTGCTAAGAGGAGATTTCAAGCGTAGAAGAATAACCAAAAGTCAGAGAAATGGTCCAGAACAAACGCCAAAAGAAGACAAAAAATGAGCCAAAGAAGGGTCAGTCAGCAGTCGCATAGATATAGGCTACGTATGAACTCAACAGTAATCTATTTCCAAAAGAGTATGACCTGTAATTGTTTCACCTCAAATTTATTAGATCGACGAAGAGTTCGCGAAACCAAAAACAAAAACGGGACAAGCGACGAAAACCCTGTGCCAAAGCAACCTAGGAGAAAGTCATCGGTGGTAACTACTGGCGGAGGCAATGTGGAAAAAAGGGAGCTCAGGAAAAGAAAACCGAGTTAGTCTATTTCTTTTTCTTTAAATTCTGAAGACATGGAATAGAGAATAACATCCTTCTTCCGCCAGCTAATTTTTCTTCTTTTTTTCCTATTCCTTAATCAAAATCATTTCTTCACAAATGTTTTTTTTTAGTATAATTTGTTCCACTACTATATCACTTCTATTTTTCTTCAAAAACAGATGTTCTTCAGAAGTAGCAGAGAACACAATTCGGTGTTAAATGATGTGGAGCTTTCCTCATGTGTTTCATACATTTTCTCTTCTTTTCCGACTAGGTAGTTCTTTCTATCGTCGTCAGATGAAAACTGCACAGAATTGGGAACCGATCACATGAATATTTCGCTTTACGGGGAAAATTTATAGATTCTAGTTACTATAACATTGCATGTAGTTCAAATGCTAGCTAATTATACCAATTTATTATGATGCTTTTTCCCTGTAAGGTCAGATGAGGCGGTAGCCGGCAGTTCTGAGAACTGTCCATTATCAGCAGGAAGTCCTAGAAATCACTTCTCTTCTTTCCCTTCAGATGTTTCCTAATCAGTTTCTCATTTAGGTTCACATTCTTCGTGTAAGTTCTGCACTCAACATGCATTGGAAGACTTGCATGCGAGGCAAAAGAAAAAAAGAAGAAATTGTAAGTCGATCTATACTGATTAAGATTTCTACACGGGTAGTTAATCCAAGTTCGTGAGGGTTTCTCCATTTGAAAATCTATTGAAATAATCCTTTACTTACCAGAAAACATACTTTGGGAATTTTTATGGTTTATTTTGCTAGATGAGAAGCGCGGTTCTCGGGGAAAAAGAAGCAGAAAAGGACAAAGCGAGGGAAGATTATCCCCAGTTCCACCGAAGAGAAGAAGGACAGCACGTGTGACTGTGAATGAGAGTAATCAAGAATGTATAAATCCAGAAAGGGAAAATATATGTATGTTGTTTATTCATTGCTAGTGTGTTGTACATAAATTACATGAAAACATTTGTTTATTTTATTCATTTTATATTCCCTGATACAATACCGAGTTAAGCAGTTATTAGTGGAAATTCCTCGATATTATGTTGGAAACCGTAGTGTTCTTCTTTAAGTTTCCCTTATCGCGTTTCTTTCAGTAGTACATGCAAATGAAAATGATGAAGAACCGGATTCAGAGTCTAGTGATATTATGTACCTAGGGAGCCAGAGAAGAAGAACTCCTTGTGAGCATTTTTTTTTTCAATTTTTCCACTCCTTGCTAATGTCACCGTTCAGCCGATCTTGACGACGAAGATAGCGAAGAATCGGGGTCAGAATCCAGTGATATTGTATACCTAGGGAGCCAGATAAGGAGATCTCCTCGTAGGCAATTTTTTCTTACAATTTCCTCAATCCTTGCTAGTGTGACCGTTCAGCCGACGTTGACGACGAAGATAGCGAAGAATCGGAGTCTGAGTCCAGTGATATTGTATACCTAGGGAGTCAGATAAGAAGATCTCCTTGTGAGCGATTTTTTCTCAAATTATCTCATTCCTAGCTAGTGTCACCGTTCAGCCGACGCTGACGAAGAAGATAGCGAAGAAACGGGGTCAGAGTCCAGTGATGTAGTATTTCTTGGAAGCTACGAAGTGCAGAGTTCTTGTAAGTGAATCTTCGTTTTTCGTTTTCTTTCTGTAGTGATCGTTTCATTGAGTCTTTTCATGAAAGGTAATCATTCTTCACAGGACAGTGAGGAGAAGCGACATTACCCTAATAGTGCTCATGTACGACTCTAAATACTTGAATCCTCGCATATTGAATATTTAGCCCTCATGGATTTGCTTGAGCTGTAGCAAAGATTGAAATCGATTTTTTTTTTGTAAAAAGCTATCGTTTCGACATTTCCTTTGCATACGATACCTTATGCTTCGTATTTTTATGTGATTATTCAGCCGAACCTTCACACGAAAACAGTGTTGATTCGGAGTCAGCACCTGTAGATCCGGACAGTCGTGAGCAAATCTCTCCAATAAGTGAGTACTGCTTCTCTGCATTGTCTTTATCCTAGCAAATGTTTTTAGATGTGGTTTCTGATGATGACGGTGCAGAGACGGACCAAATGTCCAGCGAACCTGTAGAACCATCTGCAGAACCGAACGAAATTTCTTCAATTTGTAAGTGATGCTCTGTTGCGTTGTCTGAGAATTGGACATAAACGTACAAATCCAAATACAATAGATGAGTAATACATGAGTGGACTTATTATGCCTACCATATTCCTTCCAGCTGCTCTTTCTGATGAAAACAACAATGAAACGGTCCCGAAGCCCACTGAACCTGTAGAACAGAACAGAAACGAAAACAATTCTTCAATCTGTAAGTGATGCTCTGCACTGTCTTTCTTTTATCATATTCTTTCCAGGTGCATTTCCTAACAAAGACACTGCAGAATCAGACTCGAAGTCCAAGAAACCTGTGGAAACGGAATCAAATGAAAAAATCATCAGAATTAGTAAGTAATATTCTAGTGTACTGTCTTTTTTATACCATGTTTCTTCCAGTTGTGGATTCTGATGAAGAAGATGAAGCAGAAACTTATCCAAAGTCCAGTGAAGTTGTAGGAGCGGAAATAAATGAAAAAAGTTCTTCAATTAATAGGTTATGCTTTTCTGCACCCCCTTTCTCCTACCGTACCCTTTCAGTTGCACTCTCTGATGGAAACAATGAAAAAACGGACCCGAAGTCCAAGGAACCTGTAAGAGCGGAATCAAATGAAAAAATCATTAGAATTAGTAAGTAATATTCTAGCGCACTGTAATTTCTACACGATGTTCCTTTCAGTTGTGGATTCCGATGAAGAAGATGAAGAAGAAACTTATCCAAAGTCCAGTGAAGTTGTAGGAGCGGAAATAAATGAAAAAAGTTCTTCAATTAATAGGTTATGCTTTTCTGCACCCCCTTTCTCCTACCGTACCCTTTCAGTTGCACTCTCTGATGGAAACAATGAAAAAACGGACCCGAAGTCCAAGGAACCTGTAAGAGCGGAATCAAATGAAAAAATCATTAGAATTAGTAAGTAATATTCTAGCGCACTGTAATTTCTACACGATGTTCCTTTCAGTTGTGGATTCCGATGAAGAAGATGAAGAAGAAACTTATCCAAAGTCCAGTGAAGTTGTAGGAGCGGAAATAAATGAAAAAAGTCCTTCAATTAGTAGGTTATGCTTTTCTGCACCCCTTTTCTCCTACCGTACCCTTTCAGTTGCACTCTCTGATGGAAACAATGAGAAAACGGGCCCGAAGTTCAAGGAACTTGTAGAATCGGACAAAAACAAACAAATTTCTTCAATTAGTAAGTGATGTTTACTGATGTAGTGAGTTTACTTGTGATGTCCTTTCTTCAATATGTTCCGTCGATGTGTACATACTATCTGATGGAAATAATAAGGAAAAAGACTCGAGGTCCAACAAACCGGTAGAACCGAAAGAAAACGAAAAAAGTTCTTCAACCAGTAAGTCACGCACTGTCGTTGTTCTACCGTATTCCTTTCAGCTGTACAATCTGACGGAAACAATAGGGAAACGGGGCCGAAGTCCATGGAAACCAGGACAAGTAAAGCATCACTTACTAATTGAAGATCTCTTCAACTAGTAAATGATGCTTTACTTGTCATGGTTTTTTTCAATATGTTCCTTTCAGCTTTGCTTTCTGACGAAACCGCTTTGGAATCGGATCCGAAGTCCAGCGGCCAACTCTCCTCAACTAGTAAGTGATGTTTTGCCTTTTTTCTTTCATTTCTCCGCGATGATCCTTAAAGATGAGCTTTCTGAGGAAGACCAGACCCGCAATGCTAAAGAATCCTTCTTTTGTAGTTTTTTTTTCTGAATTCAGATGTTGTGGTTTTTTCAATCCGTTTTTGTTTCAGCTGTGTGTTCTGGGGAAAGCAATAGGGAAGTGGAATCAGACTCTAACACTCTCGTAGGGCCTAGCTCGCGTGAACAATATGTTCCACCTTGTAAGAGCATTTGTAAACTGTAGATCATCTCAGAAAATTTTATCCCTTTATTTACTATGTTTTCAGTGCTTTCGGACGATGATATCGTCGTACCGGAAGACCCGTCTTTGAATGTCCTTTGGCTAGCTGATCAACCGCAAAGTGCTTCACTTTCTGACCGATACCTCCATCTCGAACTTTTACTGCTACTCTTCTTTCAGATACAATTTCTGAAATGACGTTCGCCGAATTGAACGCAAATTTCAATGGAATTAATTCCTCATACATTTTCGGACCGGAGCCAAGGTGTAAGTGATGTTACTACCTGTGCATTCAGACGAATGACCGTGATCCACATCCTATTCAAGAAAGGCAGAGAGTGCTCGAGCTGTTGATGACAGATTGCGATCATCTGAACAAACAAAGAAACAAACAAACAAACATATATACCTCCGACAACGTCAAATTCTTTCAGTTCTGGTTCCTGGCAGAAATAGTGGAGAATTTGATCCTGGTTTCGCGTATTCTAATTGGCCGGTCTTTAACGAACAGAGTACTTCATCATGTGGGTAGAACTGTAATTGACTATTCCTATCATTTGATACAGTTTATTCCTTTCAGATGTGTATCCTTATGAGAACCCTCTGCAATTGGATCTCAACCCTGTCGTTGATGCGGCTAGGAAGAACAACGATGAAGAAGCTCCAAATAATGCGTGATATTCTTACATGGGTACGTTTCCTAACTTATTATTATCACTTTGTTGCAAAATACTGAGCATACGTTCGGAAAGAATCTTTTTCCGAACACATTCTGGAATTGATATTTGTTTACAGAAATGACAGGTGGCAAACCGTCTTCACTTTGACCTTGCCCATTTGTTTGATGTTTCGATTCCTGTGAATGTATTTTAATTTTATTCTTTCGAGCTTTGTTTGTTTGCTACTATCAGTATCATCATTATTGTAATTGCTGGCATTACATATCATTATGAGTTATTGTATTGGATTCCATAATCACCAAAGACTGTCGACCTCTGGGATTTATTTCACTTAATTGTCAGGACCGGTCCCTCCTTCTGAGAGTAGCAGTACCACAAACCATTTCTGTACCATAAAAGCATCTACTGGGACTTATATATGTGGTTGTATTCACTGTTGAGGGACTGGTGTTCTATATCTATATTAGAGTAAAAAGAGTTACTACTTCGACGTCGATGTGGAATAAATTTTTTGTACAATCACTGTCAGTAACATGTACTATCTTCATTTATTTTGGGCGTGTGTAGCACAGTCGGTGAGAGCTTCGGCTGTGATTGCACGATCCACAGTTCGAAACCGCACCAGTGCCAACCAAGCCTTTCATCCGTTCGGGGTCGATAAATAGGAACTAGATTCGTCTGGGAAGATAAACACTAAATTTGCAGATAATGGTCCTAGCTTCTTGTGTCATTGTAATGTTTATAAACCTCAGACGATTGTGGATTAAAGTCGAACGCATAGGCGCATACCCGTAAAGACTGATCATTGGCGTGGACCTTATCCTTTTGTCTTTTACCTTCATATTTTTTGCCACCTTTGAATGCATAGGAAAATAGAGGTCACTGAAAAAGTGAAAGCTTCGCTTGATTACGAGAATGGAAAGAATTGACAGTTTTAGTATATAGCAGGGCAAAACATCAAAAAGTGTACGCCTGTCCCATGGAACAAGCAAGGTACAAACCAAAATAGAGCAGATTAGTAAGAAGCAGCATTAATTTGCTGTAGCTTTCTCGAACAAATATTGATGACAATTATAAAGATAACAAAATATCGCCTAAAGCAAGCTAGGTTGAGATATTATATAGTTGGCTCAAAACGACATTAACACACGGACAGTTGCGCACCCGGCTGCGCTCGAAGCAACCGCGGTGGAGACAGCGGTAGGAATCGGGGTGGGAGTATGGCGAACTACAAAGATGGCGGTAGCGAGCATCCTTGCACGATTCCAGCCGCTACGCTCAACCGCGCCGCTTCGAGCGCAGCCGCTTGCACAACTGTCAGTGCTTCATGTCGTCTTGACCCAACTATGGCTGACCTCAAGCACAGCGGCGAAAGAGAACCGCATTCACTTGAGCACTGATCGCAGACAATGTCAAATGAATTCATCATAGTAATTCGTTTACTTCAAATACTGAACATTTTTTGGACGAGCATATAGAGCAGCGCTCAGAATTCCCAGTTTCACTTTTTTTTTCCAATTTTTTTACTAAGCAGTTCTCATGCGTTGAAGAACTGAGCTGCAAAAAGTGGGTATTTTCTTTCGTATCCGAATGAGCTACACTAAGCTGTGATATCAGATTCGACATGTGGATGGAATAGGTATTAAACCACGGAAAAAATATAGAGAATGTATCACAAAAGGTGAATATTGAAACGATTTCATCTGTATGTTATTGTTCCAATGAACTATCGGACCTTCCTCCCTTCGCCGTCGAAACACCATCCGACTGAGGTGACCAAACTTCATTATTGGACTTATACTAACGGTTCAATAGATATACTCTAAGTCACCTCGAAACAAACGAGGTTTCTTAGTGAGTTAGATGCAGTACGTTAAGGTAGTAGGGTACGTTTTAACCAATACATCTTCACTATCAGAACATGCGGGATGGAACGGAGCAACCCCCTCCCAATCTATTTTTGGATATCTCCAGAGCTTTGAGATAAGCAAGATCACGACTCTAGTGTAAGAAAACGTTTGTTCCACACTCCTAGAAAAAATTCACAGCACACCTGCTTCCCATCTGAATGAATTCATCCACGGACGTCAGCAGGAAGCTTCGGAAAACGTACTTGAGAGGAAGAGATGGAGGGGCACCCAACCGCGCCCTTATTTCTGGAAGCTCTATCTTCCTTCTTCTTCTTGGTAGTTTTAGCCTACATGTCATAAATCCTTTAAGACTAATGCCTAGTTTGTAGGGCGCCAACTTAGTTATTTACTTCCAGAAATAGGAGCCCCTCCCCTACTCCAACTGCACTTCACCTGTCGGGTCTACGGATAGCACTTTGTAATTTAACTTCATGAAACCCCGCTAAACAACGTATAGTTCGAATCAACCATCCCGCTCCAGCGCGAACAACCGCGCAGCTCTCAAATTCCATGTTTTGTGAGTCCCGAAACGATGCACCATCGAGAAGTGGCATCCTGTAAGGATGACGATTCAAGTGCGGTGATTATACGTAGTTTAGTTGTAGAGATGAGATCAAAGCAAAAAAAGGAAGTTTCTAGTCGTAAGGTTAGCATGTAGTTGTTGGTTTCACACCTGCTCAAAGAGTGTTACCCACATCATTGCATCTCGATCAATCGATTGCTACGCTTCGTTGTTCTCTCAATTAAAGTTGCACTATCACTGTACAGAAAGTAATTCACATTTTCTTTAGGCATTGTTATGGAATCGAAACGTGACGGATTGAGGATGTCAGTAAAGCCAAAAGTCTATTTTGACATTGAACTCTATGAACCATCACCGAAAAGGAGGAAAGCTGTGGTAAAGAGTGTTCCAGTCGTAGTTGGAAGGAGTCCTGACAAAATGGAAAGAAGAACTACGCAAGTGCGGAGAAGCCATCTTTCCAGTAAAATGTCAAATGAGTTCCTATCGCAATCAGAAGAAGAATCCGTTGAATGTGGGTGTTCTGAAGTGTGTTTTGTTGGAAATTTCTAAATTCTCCTGACAACTGGAAAAAGCCGGTTCGTCACAGTTTACTCGCAGACGTTGGTAGGAAGTAAGCAACAATGAGATTTGGTTGACCCCACCGTTAATAAATCTGATTTCATGCCATTTTTGAAGTAATTACTGTTGCATTAATTAGTCACAATTAATCTGCACTTCAGTTTCTTCAGCCTTCTGCTGAACTTACTGTACTTTTTAGACCTTCAAATCACACATCATCGCGAACACTAGGAGTTTCTGAGGTGTGAGATGTAGTGAAAAACTAGGATAACGGTGCCGCTCGCCTTACTTTTTTTCTAAAACATAACTTGCAAACTGTATTACATTGTATATTTATCCCAACAAGTAGTAATACACGATTACTCTAAGCGCCTAGCATGAAAACACTAATATTGTCGGTTTTCAATCTTAAAGGAAGTGTAAAAATATGCATAAGGGAATTTTAACAAGTTTCGGATGAATATGATAGGTTCCTCCGTGTTAGATACACTGCATAACAAGGTTTTGTTCATGTTACCATTGGTATTCTTATTCCGGTGTGCCTCAAGTAACTCCTATTGTACTTTTTGACCAAGCCATTAGAAATGACTATAAAATAGTCTAAAAGTTACTTGTTTTATTTCTTTCCATTGCATCTCTTTCTGCTGTTCTGCTAATTTTGTATCTAGCAACAAAAGTATATATTCCTAAGTTTTTCTGCAAACTAAGTATAAGTTAAAACCCCAAGCCTGAATCGCTTTAATTTCACTTTTCTCACTATTTATTTGTATTATATTTTAAACCAGTATGAAAACTCGTCCCAGATCTGTACGAAGTCTTCCTTAACACCGTTTTGTTTTATTAAAATAATTACAATTGGAATGTTGAGCAGTGGAAGGCAACCAGCTCGATCGATAAACACGATGCGACCGGCCAGCGACGCGTGTCGATGGCTTTATTGATGTCGGAGAGGGGACGCTAGACTCTTGTTACGTCGGTTGCTTTCCTATCCGAATTTCATAGTGCCAGAAGCGGTACTGAACTGGATAACCAAGTTTGATGCGGTTAAGTAGTAGCTTTTGACAATCTCTTCTATAAAACATTGCAGGGTTCTGTACTGCTTGTATAGTTTTGAGTACAGGCTTGATCGACGTACTTCAAAATAAGGTCGCGTTCTCACAGAATTGAAAAGGATTTCAAACTAGTTGTCTTTTAATAGCTTATTTCAAGAAGTCTTCTGTATAATGCCATCTATAACGTTGGCTGCTACGGTTCTTACGCCTGTCTAGTTGTTACGTCTAGTTATATATATATATATATATATATATATATATATATTGATTGTTATTTCCATTACTAAACCTTCGTCTCTCTGTTCTCTTTCGATCATTATTATCCTTTTCTAACCATTGTTTAATTCTTCTGATGCGCCAAATCATGTAGATCTGATTTAAAAAAAGTTTTCTTTTTTTTTTAGCATCTGACGACGATATGGCCTCCTCTTCAGGAGGCTCTGACTCAAATGATATCATAATATGTATCAATTGTCGTCAGTTAATTCAGTACAAACTTCATATAAAATGCGGCGAATGTCCGGCAATGATATGTATAGATGTGAGTCACTTCATACTCAGTTTAGTTTTTCCTAGTAATGTTTGAATTTCAGTGTTTTTCTTATGGTTGTGAAGCGGGTCCCCATTTACGTGGTCATAATTATGAAATTCGCGATCCTCTTGGTGGTCGAACATTTGACGCTAAAGGAAGTTGGGGTGCCATAGAAGAAAAGAGACTTCTGGCATCTGCTTACCGTTATAAGCTCGGTAATTGGTAAGTTTGTTTCCTTTAAGGTTTATATAGAGCTGATTACTGTTTTTTTAAAATTATATGCCGAGAAATAAATTTTCGTTCCCACCTGCGAACTTGAAATTGCTTGTTAGCTTATAATATGTCTTTGTGAAAATAAGGTAGAACTTCTTTTTTTTTTTGTTATTTTCGTGAGCGATGGTTGTTTTGATTTTTGTTAATTTTCCTGACATCGATTGAAACCGCTGCAACAAAACCTTCATTGCATGGAAATAAATCGATAGAACAACTTATATTTGGTTGTACGTCTATTCACTAATATTTTATCTTAGTTGGAGATGATAGTCTTAAATCTCTATCTCTTAATTTCAGATTAGATTTTTTTCTCAATTTCACTTCCTCTTTTTTTTCCTGACCAGTTATGCTTTGAAGAACAGCTTATACGAAGCTAACAGTACCACTTGCTTTTTATTGCAGGGGTGAAGTTACCAAACTAATGGAAACTAATCGTTCTGTTAGTCAAGTCCAGGAATACTATGACCGCTTTTTTATTCGTGGTCCTATTGGGCAGATTGCTTTAAAACGTTTAAAGTGGTATGTTTCATCGTATTTCCGCGTTAATCCTTATTCAACTACTCATCACTTCTCGCCGATCTCAAAGAGCTTCTTTCTGTTACAGGGAGGAGAATAAAAAAGCAATGATTGCTGATGGTACTTTCATTCAGCAAATCGAGACGGATCGTATAACTTATATGCTCAGTAAGTTACAGTTACCCACGTGTTTGCATATTCTCATACTCATCTTTTATAGCCGTTATTGATGCGCTTAAAGAAAGCAAGACAAAACTGGATCCAGAGAATCCTAATCTTACTAATGAAGTGGATGACCTGGTGCAAAAGCACCTCAGTCGTTTGCAGCTGGATTCTGATGATGTGGGTTCTGCCAAATGCTGTTTGTATCCGTTACGTCTTAATGGAAATACGTTTAGCGCCCTAATTTGAACAGCGAACAGTCTGCGGTACTCGATGAGGTCAGTGAACTAGCTCTAAGCGACGACTCATGCGATCCATCTGACATGGACGAAGTCGACAAGAAGGTAGGAGATTATAGTTTACTTTAGGTCGTAAGCACTAAAAGAAGAGCCTAGATACGAAATAAAGGGTCTTGCACAAGGAATTCTTGAGACTTTACCTAAAAAGTTGAAAACATAAAAAATTAAAAAAAAATTGAAAATTTATCTCGCTAAGCAACTCATCCCAACCCTACTTACAATTCAACAAGAAAATATACCTAGAACCTGGCCAGAGAGTTGCAAATTTGTTAACATTACCTTAATACCGCGATCTTAGCAGGGCAGCGTGTAAAGGTGTTTCTTTGTGATATACTTTGTTTAGTTTATATATATATATATATATATATATATATATTCGCAGCTTAGCTCTATTTTTGACGATTCGTATTCATGTGATGTTTTTCTATCCCAAGGTGATCTCCTTTTGAAGTGTGTATATTTGCTGAAGCATTTTCATTTAGGCTCCCGAAGATGCTTATTCGACTGGGTTAGAACCAGAGAACGATAGCGACGATGAAGATACCAACATGTCGGCACCATCTGGAGCCTTCAGAACGGTACTTTTAGTTTTATGTAACAAAATTTTTGGTCATTTCGGCCACTTCTTCAGGCGAAGCTCGACGCGAAGGTAGAAAATAAGTGCGTGCGAAAATCTTCGCGTCAGAGTGCTGTTCTTTTAAGGCCTAGCAAGGTTATAACTCCATTAATTATGGTTCATATTTCATTCAATCTTGGAATTTTAGAGTGATTTCATTGTAGGTGCGAATAAGATGTGGGCTGCGTAAGTCAAATCGTGAGAAAAACGGACGGTCTTCTCGTTACAGGAGGGTCATGCCAGACAGTTCTTCAACTGATGAGGATTCCGTAAGCGCGGTATTATTTTATACTTCATGCTAAAAGTTGTAGCTTGTTTATAATAAAATTTTAAGGACGATGCTGAACCTATGGAAACTGATCAGACATCTGCTGATGACCGTCATGAACCCACTCACGGCCTTGAAAAGGAACATTCAACGGTACGAGAGCTTCGTTTAGTTATGACACTATGTTGTTGTAGATCAAGTTTCTTTTGAGGATGAATACACTGCTTCTGAATCCGAGGCTACCAAAAGATCTTCGACTAAACAGTTCAGCTCTAGTTCTGTGCGCAGAAAAAGGCGAGCTAGGTTCGTATCGAAGAAAGCACGCAGATTGAAGGAATTCCAAAAACGTATGGCACGAATGAATAAAGCTGCTGAAAAAAGACTTCATGAGGTTTTTTCTTCTCTTCTATTTTTTTTTTCGATAATTTGATTTGTTTTTGCAAAGCAGAACAATTATGTCATTCTTTTACAAGAATGAATTTCATGAGCATTACGACTGGAATTTTGTAGACATATAGCCAACCAAATATATGATTCAGAGATACTTTGTGAGGTCACTTCATTGAAGCTACAGTGTTTCAGTTGTCCGAATTATGTCCGGCCGAAGATATCCGTGGTTTACGTGATACAAAGCCAAACCTGGCGTTGTACACACACGATTACTCGTCAAAACCCAAAGTACGGCAAAGCGATATGGATATGCTAGCATACAATGCTGCCAGAAATGATTTTGAATGGGTAGGTTTTCATTACTCTACAGAAACTTATACAAGTGGTAGATAGCAGACTAGGAAACCTATAGTTGGATCAGAACGACTTGAAGCTCTGTGCAATAACGAAGGCGGCTACGTTCGACGTTGTGAACAAAGAACCCTAGCTAGCACCACTTACAGTCCAAGTAAAGTGGTGCTAGCGAGGGTCTCAATCTCAGGTTGTTCTGACGATTATAACTGTTTTCATCACAGCACCACTTAGTTGTAAGAGATCGCAAATATATGCCGCATGGAACTTAGATTAGAATTTAGCGTAGAATTCCTTTTCGTAATAAAAGAAAAACAAGTTCCATGGCCACGATGATGACCCCAGCTAGGTGTTGCGTCCTATTTAGATCCGTTTTTTATCTTGTACATATATACGTGGTTGCTGCAAGCTGACAAGCAGCGGGTTATCATTGCGTGTGTATTTTTAGGAGTGGTATAATGATGCGGAACAATTGATCAGTCGTCTTATGATTCAAGAATCGTCTGATAAGGTTGAAGATCTTGAAAATGACATTAAGTTTGCCCGCCTTGAAAGGTGAGTTGATTTGAACCATCGCAGTCCGAGGTACTGAACGGAGTTATTTCATAGGTATAATCGCATCTTAAAGACACGCAAGACCTATAGACGTGCCATTGTGGAACACGACAAAATCCCGGAGTTTTTTAGATTTATGATGGTTGGCTTTGATTTTTTGTACTACATAATTGTTGACTTGTGGTTTTTTTTAGCGCCAGTTAGTTTTTCTTCCAGAACATGACTATGGAGAAGCGTAAAGCCAGCCAAATTTTCGAGCAACGTTCGCCTCTGGAGAAGTTGTTGGCTCGCGCTCAACAGTGTTTGACAAAGAAAGAAATTGAAGATCTCAGAAACCACCTTGAAAGTGAGCTTATCAAAACTCCTCTAGTCATTTTCTTACTTCTAACTAACAGTTATGATCTAGAAACAAACGAGTTGTTGGAGAGAATCTCGAAACTTCAAGAACTTCAGCGTAGTGGAGTTATAACCTTGAAAGGTTCGTTATAAGATGTCTCTAATTTTTGTTCTTTTCTCTCTCCTCTTTATTCGCGCATACTTCCTTGTTGGTTGTGATCAGTCTAACTTGTGTATGCTCTAAGAATAAATGTGCTGTCGGGATTAAAAATTGGTAAATGTATGCATTAAGATAGCAATTGTATAGAATTTGTTGGCAATTTTTGATGCCGACAGTGTAAGCCGAAGCATATAGCTGGCGTCAATTTTCATCTAGAAATTTTTTTATACTGGACTATTTCCTGTGTGAACGAAAACTGACGTTAGCTGTTGCAGAGGCCGTGCCCCTGATGATCGCGCTGCACTGGACTCACATGCTTATGGATTCTTTGCCGTCACTTCTGTTCCTTACCACCGTCATCGAACTGTATTGCAAATTCTCAATGTTTTCCTCTCTGTTGTTATCCAAAAAGAGGTTTCGATGTTGCGGTAAGAAGGAAAAGCAGTCGAGATCGGGTATTGTACCATGCTCCTTGGAGAGCATGATTGGGGAGAAGGTCCTTATCATGGATGAAGTTGTTATCGAAGGTCCTGCCAAACTTTCATTGTTCAAGCTAAAGCTTGGAAGACCTCATCTTCAAATCAGGACTCCTTTGTCGCGTTTCCATCTCCGTAGTAGTACGATTTTCCATAACACTGGTGGATCCGCTAGTTCTTCCAAGGAAAATCAGTCAGGAAGTTCTTCGTCCCAGGGATCTGCAGCATATCCTGTTAATGTAGATGCAGTGTTAGGCGCCAATACCGTAGAGGATATAGCAGACACTCATCCTGATTTTGCTCGCCTTCTTCTTGATTGCTATTCTGCTGGATGTGATCTGGAAGAATACAAACGGGAATTTCAACGACTAAAAAATCTTCGAATCAAAAGACAAGGAGGTGTAAATCAGACCCTAAGTTTCTCTCTATTTCCTTCTGTCCCTTCTGATCTTCCTGGTCATTTGTTCGTTCGGTTGATGAAATTCCACTCTCTTTATGAGGGGGCTTGTAGAAAGTATTTGACCGACGTTGTGAATAGAAGGGCGGAAGCAGCTCCAACATTTCCGTACGACCTTTCAACAATAGGAATCCAAGAGTTAATTCATGGAAGCTCTTCTGTTGACCTTTCTGCTTCAAGAAGCGTTGAACATCAATCATGTTCTGTTCCTTACCAAGGAGAAGAGTTCCGTTTCACAGAACCATCGGGATTGGGTCATAGACACTTGGCTGCGGAGGTCGCCTACTCTCCTGCTGTGAACACCGGAAGCATGCGGAGATTCCCTCAACAAGGCACACATGGAGATCAGCAGAATTTAGTGATGGGGATGAGTACAGATGAAGCCTGCCTGCAATTAGATCCAACAATGATGTCGCACGGAACGATGCAGCTGCAAGGTAGTTCTACAATGGTGGACAGAAGATTAGCTCCAACACCTCTACCAACGTGGTCAATACAGCAGTCATCCGTTAATGAACCGGAACTACGGTCTCGGATGGCGACACCTCTCCCACCGCTGGAAATTCGGCAGTGTCCAATGCTTCAAACTGGTATGGGCACCCCTGTTCCTCGAGTGGAAAGCAGAGCTATGCAGACTCCGATCCAGCATTTACGGAGCACTCCGCTTGCAACGCCTGTTCCTCGGGTAGAAAGTAGGCAGAGCTATAGTGTTGTGTCCGGACCTCATGGTCAGCAATTCACACAAATGCGTTCTTCCTCTGCAATGCATATTGCATCCTGTAGTGATAATCGAATGATGACTACAACGCCAATGATTGGGACTGGTGACCACTCCATGCAAAACCAGGTGTCTCCGTTTGCAACTCCAACTAAAAAGCCACGAGCTCGCCGGAAAGTTGCAGCAGTTCCTGGGACAAATCCAAGTCAGCCACAGCCCGCAATGACACTGCAAGGTCGCCAGATGACTGCTACGCCCATTCCTGGCTGGCAACCACATCAAGTGACCAAGCAAACTGTAGGCATGCATGGACAACCAGTTCATGTACAGAATAGATCCATGATGTCTGCCTCAGTAACACCGCTCCAAAGGCAGTTAGGAACACCTGCTTCCGAACACCGCGAGATGTTGAGCTCCACTCCTCTTCCGGGATGGGGGTCTCATCAAGTGGGTCAAAGTGGTTCTCAGGTAGAACGCAGTCCTTTAGTGTCATCATTGCCTCCTCTTTCTCAGTTCGCATCAACGCAATCGCATGCACGTCAGCTAAAGACTCCTTACCCTTCCATGCAGAGTAGGCAGCTGGTAACTCCAGCCCCTCATAGTCAACCATGTGAAGCGATAAACCAACCTTCTTATGACCAGTCTTCTCAGCTATATCCACAAACCCGTGAAATAATGACTCCTGCTCCGTTTGCTCAGGCAGAAAGTGTGAGCGTCCCATATCCACAAGGTCAGAATATAGCCACTCCTGCAGAAATGTACACTCAACAAAATATGCCATCCTATCAGTGGTCAGAAGAAAGTTCC
The DNA here is from genome assembly GCF_031761385.1 of Necator americanus. Classification (NCBI taxonomy): domain Eukaryota; kingdom Metazoa; phylum Nematoda; class Chromadorea; order Rhabditida; family Ancylostomatidae; genus Necator; species Necator americanus. The sequence continues at coordinate 31,822,515 of NC_087376.1, forward strand.
ATGAGCGCATATCGGCAACAAGGGCAGTATGTGCAGCACAGCTATAACCAGCGATCACAGTTTAATCAACAGATCAGTGCTGGAAATCAGCAAGTTGGATTTGTTGGTGTCGTCGGTAATCAGTCAGCGCAATACTCTACACAGACAGTACACCCTCAGCAGCCCCATTATCCTCAGGGCTCTAACGATGTTCAAAAAGTATCCGCGTTCTCGCAACCTTACAGCTATGTGCAGCAGCCATATCCAATGCCTACCTATCAACAACAAGCAGATATAACATACTCCCAGGATTCGTCCTACACACACGCATCCTATCCTCAGCGCTCCCCATATACACCAGCGCAGCAGCAGCAGGGTGAACAGCAACAGCAACAATCACAACCACAACAACAAAACCAGGCAATTCAACAGCATCTCAACCAATCCATGCAACAGCAACAACAACACCAACAACAGCAGCCGATTCAGCGGCAGGTTTACGAGAATTCGGCACAGTATGCTGGTCAGTTCATTCCAACCTACACCACACAGCCTGCATGTGGTATGCAAAATACTCAGCACACACCAGCAGCAATACAAGTTCACCAGATGTCGAGCAGCTGCGAAGTTGTTCAGCATGGATCTGAAATTGTCCATCAGCAGTCCAATTTCAATTCTGCGATGCTGGATATGAGTGGTTCTTCAACAGGTACCATTAATGATATGATCCAAAACGCTCCAGGCGAAGCTCTGGATGTCAGTCAGGGTGACAACAGCTACACTAACATTTCCGGTAGTGCTATAATTGATCCGATGATGGATAATGAGATGAGAACTTTCGGCATTACCCAAGTCCCTCCGCCACCAAGGAATGACTCCGAGGCTACCGTCCCTGCTCGTACTTCACCGAATTCTTGTTCACCAGGTCTTGGTGGCGACGATGAAACGAACTCACTCATCCCCACTATTTTTTATCCTAGCAGTCAGAATGATATGTCAGACTTGAGGATACAGGATTCTCCAGTAGAAAAGGGCCTGAACTGCCAGCATTTCCGATTTGATATAATCCTGGCGATGAAGCACCACAGAATAGCAAAGGAGGATTACGAGCGCACTTTGCAAGAATTGGATCAAATGGAGAAAGAGAAGTGTGTGGGTCCCCTTGGAGATATGCTGATGAAGAGATTAGGCTTGAAACGACAGACACAGCAAGGTCATGGAGGTAAATTCAGCGTTGATGAACTAGTTGCAGCATTCGCAGCGAATGCTAGTATCCGAGATCATGCTGAAAAGATGCCTGAACGACGAGACAGTTCTGAGTTGTTCAGTGAATTTCTGAGTGAAATTACACCGTCGTCGTTTGCTGTTCCTCTGGACCCATTCAACGTAGGAATAACCTTGCCGGTTGCTTCACCTGCTTCGCAGTCCCTACAAAAATCCAGTATTCTGCAATCGGGAGATACCAACGATCTAGGTTTTCTTCTTTCGGATGACGTTATTGCTGAGTTCGATTCTTTGTCCAAATTGGCAAAGCAGACACAGAAACCAGCATCTGTTGGAGAGTCATCATCTTGCGCCGTCGAATGCAAGCAGCCTTTGTCAGTCGGAAGTCCTACACATTGCAAGGGAAGTACTATTTATGACCATTCATCATCTGGTGGACTTGGTCCTTTGTTCTCGTCTTCATCTGGCACTCAGAAGTCTTTTGAAGCTCTCTCTCTGGCCGAAAACAAAACCTTTTTGTCTTCCCCTATCGAGGTCCAAATATCCGTCGGGCAGCCTGCTGCTCAAGCTCGTCGTTCTCCCGATATTACGTTGGGACCACAAACAGGGGAAACAACTATAAATACCCAGTTCGAATCATCTTTCCCACCTGTTTTATTGAAGGATGAGTCTTCGCAGCCTAAACAAGATTCTAAACTCCCCAAGAAAATTGCTTCGATGAAACCGGCTCTGGAGGGTTGTAAACGCGAAGAGCAATCTGTTATTATTGGTGCACCTGCGTTACCTGCTCGAAAATCCGATATTTTTGCAAACGTTGAGTATGAGGATCTGTCACCTGTTTCTCCTGTCGTTATCAGCCCAGAACCACTCTCAGATGAACCTGAGTGGTGGCGAAAGGATGAAAAGACGTTGAATATGTCCGCTGTGACAGCTTCTTCAACCACAGTTTCGACGTTGCCGTGTCCTACTCAAGGAGCAAAATCGGCTATGAAACGCGATGAAGAAAGCATTTATGAGGATAAGGAACATTCATACATTAGAGTGAGGGAGCCTCTCTTTAACAAGAAATCGCATTCCCCAGAAAGTATCCATGAGAAAAAATCGACAAGCGTTCTAGAAAGTTCAGAAACTCTTCCGCTCTCACGTCCCTTCCAACCGAAGAACTCCGATGGAGAGGAATTCGAGCCAAGCACCAGCAAAGAATCGGAGTCTGTTGTGAAGAAATATGTTAAGAAATCGAACAAATATCTGTTTGGATCTGATACATCATCTGACGAATCTACTAAAGAGGAAAATTTTGTAAATGCTTCATCAGTGTCTCGTCTACATCATTCAAATTTGTATTCGTCCGTACCAACTTCTCATTTGAGAAAGTCTAGATCACCTCACAGCCATCACCCAACATCTCCTCGTTCTTCGAAGAAAAAATCCAAAAAGTCTTCAGTTCCATCGAAACAGATGAAGGATCCTGCACTTAAATCAAGTTTGTCAAAATTGGAGCTGTCACGGGAGCTGCTAGCTAAGCAGATTTCCGAAATAATTGAAGAGGAAAGAAGTAAGCTGCCGTTGGACGAGGCGAAACAACTGAAGAGACCACTATCACCTGCAACGTTGGATGTAGTCATTCAAGACCTGATGCAGCATCATATTTCGGAGGATACAAGCCCGAATCGGGAATTGTTTGCCTCGAAACTGTTGGGGACGGATTTGTTTTCGAAATTATTTTTCCGAGCTGGGAAGTGTGTCTTCCGCCATTATGAAGAACTAGATGATCTGAGCAGGAAGGATAAAGGAAAAGGATCTTGCCAAAATCGGCGCAAAGGAGTAAATTCACGAAAGAGAGATACAGAGTTACTGAGAGGTATCAGAAAATCGCGAGAAATTCAAAAATATAGAGATGCAGTGAGGGCCGCAAAGGAACCATCTGAAGCAGAGAAAGCAGCAGCAGCTGAGAGAGCGAAACTGGAGGCGATGCCGTGGTTAGCACGCTCAACATTCAAATCTGACATTCAACAAGGCTCGTCATCGAGGTTTGTAATACCGAAAAAATCAGCCTCCTCAGGTAGTGGAACCCGACAAATTTCTGATACATCGAAAGTTTCGCTGACTGCTGTTAGATCTCGTGACTTGTCATACTCTAGTGATGCAGACGTGAAACCATCTAACAAAATAGAAGACGCATCTCTAGATCACCACAAGTGCGGAACAAATGTAGAGAAGATAAATCTTCTCAGACGGAGTCGATCGCCTCCTGCACCTTCAGGAAGTAAAGCGCTATTTAAAAATCACCAGGAAGACCGCACGTCTAAATCTTCCGATCTGAAATCACTCGCAGCTAAGCAGGAAGAGGTGACAGTGTCGTTCTCATTTACATGGATCCCTAAATCCGGATCTCAGAAGGCTCGAGCTAAGCATACGTGGCCGCTGAAAAGATGGAGGTCTACTATGGCGTTCATAGAAGAACCTGTAGAGATATCATCTGAATATTATCCTGAGGAACATCCCGAACATGATTCTTCATGTGTTGAGGTTCTTGAGGATATCAGCGTTGGAGTCGACAGTTTTGCCGAAGTCACTTTCAAGAAAGCGCCAGCGGCCATGGAGATTTGCAATCCGTTAACTACTGCGGAATGTGCCTCTGCCACTGAAGCTGAATTAGCAGCTTTGGCACTCCAGGAAGAATTATCCAGGAGTGAACAAGGGTCTCCCGACGACCAGTATGATGCCTTACGTTATTTGGCTGCAATGCCAGAATCAGAATTTCAAGTTGCTAGTGAAAACGTTGAAACAAATTTGTCATCTTCTGTTACCGAAATGGAAGTCCTGACATCTAAGGTTGAAAAGTCAGCTTGCCCTCCGACTCCATCGAAGTTGTTTTCACCTGAAAGAACGCGAGGAGACGAGAATCAGTTCGATCAGATGGATTGGATTAGAATGGAACATGTTCCGCAGCCGTTCTTTCCTTCCGATTTTGAATCAGATCCTTGGCGTCTTCCTTTATCAGGAACAGAGTCACTTACACCAAAACATATTCTAGAAAGTCCTCAGGCAGTAGTTGAGCCACCTAATACGACTTCTCTTTACTCAAGCCTACAGGAAGAATTGGACACTATCGTGAGAGACACACTCGGTGACACGGTGTACAAAGTCCCAACTTCAGACACATTACAGAAATCTGATCAAAGCAATCAGAACCAAAGAACTATCGTGAAATTCGAGTGGCCAAAAGCGGATGTGCCTGTTCGTAGTTATGCTCCTGACATTGTTCTCCCGAAACTTATATGTGATAAATCAAAGATTCCATTTCTTGATATGTGCCGATGTAAGCGGTGCATGACCAGGTGTGTATATTTCTGCGATGAGGAAGAATGGAAGTATTTGTACGATTGCGCATTATCCCGCCGCAATAAGAAGGAGGGTGCTACTAAGCTACCGGAGCAATGTTCGACAGAGGAGATTAGTTGGATCAGTTTGAATTTCTTGAAGAAACCGGCTCAACATCATGTTGAATTTAGCTGGACCGGTTTCTCGCATGTGTTCGACAACCAGAGCGCTAAGGTACGCTGCGTAGAACGTACTTGTTATGTAACCCAAAACTTCCTCAAAAGGTCAGCCCATGCTCGCGTGGAGTTTTCTTGGCGTGTCTACCAGCACGCATTCGAACACCGAAGTGCCAAATTTGGCCCAATCGAAAGGGTTTGTTCAACAACGCAAAACTTTCTTAAGAGATCGAATCGTCTTCGGACCGAGCACAACCATTATGTTACCCAGCGCTCATTTGACTCTGTGAGCATGAGTATCGCCGTTGCTCCTTCAAGAATTTGGGAATTCTCACGGAGGTCAGCGTCAGAGGCTGTCAGTGCTCACCATGTCGTTTATCAGCGAATCTTTGACAGCTGCAAATTTCTTGTTATGGATTGCAAGAAGTTGTTTACAATCGAGAAGGGGTCGTGTGAAAATGGGACAAACGCGCTCTGGTTGGAATACCAACATGCAGTTGATAATACATGCTTTAGTACCAGAGAAGAAGCAGAAGATGCCGTTCTTACTAGGGAAAGCTATGAGCGAATGGCTGCTCGAACTGTTCTCCCTGTCCATCAGCGTATTCTCATTAGATGTTCTATGAGCGTGTTCCCGAAGTCTTTGGACGTTGACATTCGCTGTAGCGAATCTGCTATTAGTCAACATGTTTCCGTTCCAATGCCACGAATTGATTCAGATCAACTCAATATTCTCGAAGTAACCCAAGCAAGAGTGAAGCCTGATGCTAATCACTCAACAAGAGCAAACATCAACATTCCTCGTGTTTCAGCTGCTCTCCTTCGTGTTATTACAGCAGATGCTAACTTTGACACTCCAGCGTGGATTATGAGGAATTCCCTGCGCACAGCTACCATAACTATGCGGGAACCTCGTATAGAGACAACCGTTTTGAACGTTTTCCAGTTGAACGTGAAAAGGGGACGAAGAGATCCATTACTCGTTAAAGACCTCACTCTTTCTATTCCTCGAACGGACTCGACGTCACTTACGTTCTATAGTTCCACGCCAGGTTTTCTACGAAGTGGGCCGCATATGTGTTGCGAGATTTGCTTACCTCTAATTGTGGATGAATCTACATTCTATACGTCAAATCTCTTGCGGGTTCGCAGGAAGCGAATAGGACTTTCTCAGTGCGCTAGCATCGATCTTCCCATTCCACGAGTAGAAGCTGAAGTGTTGAATGTTTGCGAGGTGACAATTGAAAGAAAAAGAAGAGGATTCTCTTCACGAATTGCTATCTCAATTACCATTCCTAGGCTGACATCTGCCTTGCTCACTGTTTGCGATGCTGTCGGTGAACAGAAACGGGAAGGTTTTTCGGAGGTTGTTGGTCGAGCAATGCCATTGCCTCGCAAAGAATATGCTGTTCTGAACGCTCTTAGGCTGAATGTGAGACGTAAACGCCTGGGACAACTCTTATTCTCAGAGATAACTGTTGATATTCCTAGAGAAACTGTCACCTCATTCAGCGCTACTGATGTAGAAGTGGACCGCACACGTCTACAGGAGGAAGCGATGTCTGAAATTGATATGCGTATACCACGGGAAGAAGACACAAGATTAAAGATTCTGGAACTGAGAGTAAAGCGCCGCAGAAACCCTTTTCTCGAAAACACTGAGCATAGCTTGCCTGTTCCTAGAATAGAAAATGCAATGTTAAACGTCTACGATTTGAATGCGAGACGACAAAGGGCAAGTGACCAGGTTTGCCTGGAACATGCTCGTCCGATTTCCCGCCATTTTGGGACCGCCTGCTCCATCAATGATCGCGAATTCGATATTGTTCGATCCGAAGATCCTATTGTCGACTATGGCCTTACGGTGGATGTACCGTCAGAGGAGGATGCATCAATCCATATTTTCACTGTTAGAGTACGGCGCAGTCGAAAACAACAGTCAGATCATGTTACACATATCGAAAGATATTTGGACAAGGACAATTTTGTACTGTCGAGTTATGAGAGGGAGAACTTTTTGACGTGCAGTAGAGATCCTAATCACGTAAATAAGGTCACCACTATGGTTGTTGATATCCCAAGAATGGATGCGGAACGTCTCCATCTCTCAACATTAAGAGCATCACGAAAAAGGAAGTGTACAGAAGAAACCACAGTGTTTATTAAGAAGTTGGCTTTGGAAGACAGAGCTGATCTATTCCTTACTGAGAGGAGCTTTTACAGCAATGCTGTTCGGTTTACTGAAGTCATCTACATTAGAGATCCAAGGCTGCCAGAGCAGTGCTCGAACTCATTTATGGAAGTGTCGCAGCGATGGAGGAAATTTGCTCATCAACACATGTCAAATCTACCGTTCTCTTCCTATCTAGTTACTCAGTTCGCAACCTTACTACAACGAGTGTTTTCTGGTGCGCTAGACCGAGGCACTATTACCTTCAAAGATCTGCATCGACTTGTTGAAAATACTAACGGTCTTTATGACATTGATGTGTTCACAAATCCCCAGAAAGTTCTGACATCCGAATCTATTTCATCGGGTCCACTCTGGGACATGTTGATGAAATTGCGGATTCAGCGTAACTCGACCGAAATCCTTAGTCGTAAGCTGTTGGCCCCGCTATACATCTTTCTGGGAGTTCCGAATCTTCCACGGAATGGAAGGCCTTGGAGAAAATGGCTTAAACCATTGGAACCAACATCAGAATCAAGGATCGGGTGGCAGCTTGCGCTTTGTATGAGAATTCCGGATCTCGTTGGCGTTGACGACATGGATTGCAAGTTACAAGCGATTAAAATGTGGTGGACTGTAATGATGTTGCGTGGCACTGTTCCGTGGTCTGTCTACCCGTGCTTCTCTCGGAGGCAGCTCTTCATATTAGTTCGTCTACTTGAGGTGCTGCAGGACGTGGATCGACCTCCATTTTCTCTCTACCCACCGAAAGCGTTCTTCAAAGCTGTGAAAAAGATTTTGCGACATCCTCGATTCGAATTGATTCCTAAAGATATTTATCATCCTGATGTAACTGTCATGGTAACACTACTGAAGCTGAAACCAAACAGGGTATTTCAAGTAGATCGCTCTCTTCCCGAATTACTCTCTCATTGGCTGGATGACATGAATAAAATTGATGCCTATCTAGCTAGCGATGTTGATATCACTCCTATCCCGCAATCCAAATTTTTAACAATGACCGAATGGGCGTGGGCGAACTACAATCAAGGTTGCGCTCCTGATTGGATTGAGTATGATCGGACCATAAGCTTTGACGAAACTGTTGAAAAACTAACAGGTTGCCTTAAAGATGTCACATTGCCTCTGGATCAACGTCGAAGAATTTCTATGTTGAAGAAAGCCCTAATAACGTTTTCGAAGTTTGAAATTGGTCCTGATCTTGATCAAGTCCCCATCGATATTATCAATCCATTCGCTTTATCTGCTTCTCTAATTTCAAAGCTGCCAATGCCTGAAAGCTTCGTTGAAGAGTGTTTCGCCTTTCTTGAAGAGGTGATTAACAAGAGCTTGAATGTTTTGAGTAGTTCCTGATAGTATGAACCTTATTTTTTTTTCTAGGTTGCGAAAAGGTCAAGCCAATCACGCCAAAATCCAGTAAAAAGAAACACAAGAAGCTTACTAAGCTGGAAATGGAAACCAAGCGGAAGTATGTTGAGCAGTTATTTCATTTTCCAAGTCTCAGAATCTTCCATTTTCTACATTTTCGTTTTACAAGGTATCGTTTACTCATTTACTAGGGCTGGCCTACGTTGGCAAGCATACAAGCGATGGCACAAAGGTCAGTGGCAAACCGACGATTAACACAATTTTTGAAGAGTTTTGGCGTCGAAAGGTATGTCTGCGACTTTTTTTTAAGGAGTCTCTAATAAATAGGATAGTGTTTTCAGGAGTTTTCAACCATTTCCAGTAATAGTCGAGAAGAAAGCGTGACACCTATTTTGTCTAATGTAGAGGTGAGCATTGTGCGCTTAGTTTGCCATATTTGTAGCCTTTCTGCTTTCAGTTCACCAGCATACCTGTACATTCAACACTTCTTAAATGCGATTCAAATTTAACGAAGCAGTTTGTTAGAAAGGTTACATCCAATTTTCTATTACTTCTATCCTGAATACTTGAACTAATTGTATGTGCGTTCATTTTCAGGACATTTCTGCCAACATATCGACACAAGTTCCTGTAATATTCGCAAATACCAAGCTATTCATACCAGCCAGCAAGGTTCGACTAGGATTTGCGTTTGTTAGCAGTCTTTATGCATAATTATTCCAGAACACATCTATTAACTCGAGCCGTTCTCTTGCGGACGCTAAGATACCTTCTGATGCTCCATTGCGAACAACCCTTCATCACAAAGTGAGTTTCCCGTGGTTTATTGCCACTAAGCTTTTGGTCGGTGTTACTCGTTTCGAGTCAATAAGTTTTCGAATAGAGTGGGATACAAAATGTTTGCGTAGAAGGACAGGTAATTTAAAAATACTGCAGAAAGACCAAGAAAATTGTATTCAATGTATAAGAATGTTGCGAAGCAGAGCAGTATACTTTCCCACCTTTTGTATTTCTTAAAAGAATGTTCCAAAAAACTTGTGGATTTCCACTTCAATATCCACATCATGTTGCTCTCATGTTCTCATGAGTGTAAGTGAAAGTGTAAGTTCTCATGAGAATTCATTCTAATTTTTGAATCGCTTCGTAGTTGGACCTGTCTACTTCAAATTTTAAAGGTTAAATCAACCTCGGGACCTCCTGTAGTCACCGGAAAGAGAGCTACCGAGTTACGACTGTCCTCCCGGATGCGCAAACGCAAAGAATCCGCTGTAAGTTGTGCAACTAGGGAAGCTGGGTATCATGGTCGCAGAATCATTTTTAGATTGACGACAACCTCTCAAAGTCTACTAGCATAATCCAGCGACCAGTGAAGAGATCGAGAGTAGAGGTAGATCATCTCACTCTTTATTTTGTTATAAGAGGATGTATAACACTTTTTTAGATGCGGAAACGTACTCGTGCAAAGGGTAGTGATGAAGATGGCCCTTCATCAAAACAACGAATGTCTAAAGTTTGTGGATTTCCGAGTTCTAACGGGCTTATCATTTATGCACATTCGTTTATCTGATCATAATAACATTCTATTAACTTCCTCATATCGTTGGATTTTTCTTTTACTCAGATGCCGGAGCACCGTAGTGCGAGGTTAAGACATACAGTGGCAAGAAAAGGTATGGAGACGGAAAGAATGGTACATGAAACTGTTTTGCGAGCTGTAAGTGATCTACTAACCTTTCATTCTCACTCTGAGGGTTAAACTTCTCGTTTATTCTGTCATTTTGATATTTGCGTTCTAGAGTGCAATGGTAGCTGCGCAAAGCTCGAATGCACACTTACCAGCTGTCAAATCCAAGAAACGTCGGCGGGCGACTAACCCTCTGCAGTCTAGCGATGAAGAAGGCGTAGTAGTCCCTTCCAAAGCGTTTCGAGTTAAGAAAAGCCGATTCGCTACTATTTTTGATGTGGCAAACTTCGAATGGGTGCTCGAGATGTCACTGCGGCGCCCAAGAGCATTTGTTGATCTTTATAAGGTATGAAGAAAAAAGTTTCTTTTCTATTCTTTTGTGATATCTAGCTTAGCACTTATGTTTTAGACGATGAGGTACCAGTATCGAAGTCTTGAAAAGCGCCGTTGGGTTGAAAGGAATCAAAGATTATACCATAGCGTACAGTTTGACAAGGTAACGCTGTACTCGTATCATTACTTGTTCATTTATATAATTATTAACGAAATACAAAATTTCGAACTGAGGTGCTGCAGAGCAGCAAGGTGCTAATGCATTTGTCGAATTGCAGTTCTTAACCGAATGTAACCATTCCGAGATTGAATTGCTCGAGAAGGCAAAACTGCTGAAGGCTGAAAAGGATATGGAAAATGTACTAGGCGTCAGTAGAGCAGATGCTACAAAAATGGAGAAGTTGTGAGTGTCACTGTTTACTTTTTGTGTTTTATTGGCGTGTTGTTGTTGTTTTCTCTTTTGCTTCATCGAAACTTAGTTGTTTTGGGATGTAAAATGAGGTTTAACGAATGGGCTACTTAATTCGTATATAATCGTAAATGAATGAAGCCGATTATTTTATAGCTCAGTAATAAGAGTATCGGAAGTCCTTAGACTTCTAACGTCATTGCGTAATTACCAGAAGTGTCAGATTTCCTTTTCATTTCAGAACTGTTGTGTTTACATCCTTCTCATTTTTATTATTTATTTGAGTTGCTTTTTTAAACTATTGTTGGTGTATTGTTGTTTATGTGGTAATGTTTTGGTACCATGCAATTCTCCTTTTAAGTGAAAACGTAGGATGACTGTTCACGTACGACTGAGTGTGTTGTGGAGTGTTGCTACGTAGAATTCACATATTATTTTATTTGAATGTTATGTGCTTTAATTTTGGGAAGATTTTAGTGCAACAAAGGACTTGTCGCATTGGTATGGTATGAGTGCAAGATATGCCAAAGAAGCAGAAACTCTTGCTAGCATCACGATGGCCAACGCAAAGAAACTGGACGATGCCATAGAGGAAGTAATAAGGAAGGAAGAAGAAGCCGAGGAAATCCGTGTAAAGGCCGCAAGAGAACATTCGATACAAAATGCTGTTGCGTTCACACTAAGATGGATTGTTGAGAAAGTCGTTGAGATTGAGAGAAAAGAACACGAAATGAACCGTTCGGAAGTGATGGAGGAAGGACAAAACGGTATCAACGAGAGTTTGGTTAGCAAAGAAGTAACTGCGTCTTCCATTTCGATTGAATGTGATGCTGATGATTCTGATACGTCAATACTAAGTTTATTGTCTATTGACATGGAAGAAAGAGCTGACGAGGAAGTTGTGGAGAAGATCTGCGATGTAATCGACGTTCCACACATGAAATATGTGCAGGTGAATTCACGTATTTGAATTTTCTAGAGATTAAATTAGGCTCCGTTTAATGAAGCCAATGTCTGACTGACTAGAATTTCATTTTTGTTGCATGCATTATATGAAGGCGATACACTTCATTTTTAGCTATCCGACAAGCTCATTCCACCTATATTCCATATGCAAAGTCGTGTACCGATCACCTCTTCATTTGTGGCGATTTTACTCGCAATAGGTAGGTTTCATTTGGACTTTGTTATTATGTTCAAGTATAGTTGCACCAGTAAACTAGTAGGTGATCTAAGGCTGTGAACAGCTGGGAGGTTCTCATGTGTAACAGTTCATGCTTCTCATATATCTCAGCTATGAATAATAAGAAGCCTGTGTAATTGCAATATTTCATGATGGTGATGAAAACTACTACAAAATAGTAATACTATAGAAAAGTCAGGTAGACACCACCTTTGATTGCTGAGCCGTGGTCGATCTTCTTACGGGAAGTGGATTCCTATATTCCCGACGATCGCTGATCATGAAACAAGAATTGACAATGAGGAAATGCGTGTTAAGATGGCACACGAAACAACGCTTAAAATACGCTTTAACACTAGCACCTGTTCTTGCCCATTAGCGCTGCCGTGCAACTGCGTAAGTCCTGGATGACTGCCTTTAGGTTCGCTGCTCTTCATGCCAAGTCGATATGAACCAACCACATATTCACACTAAGACTTTGTTTTAAAGTACGCAGCACCAAACCTGGCGACAGTGTTATTAGCTAGCTTAAATGCAAAGGAAATACCATTCTAATCCTCCTATGTGTATGCATCTTTTTGATTTTGGTATCTCCTTTTCACATTCCATATAGTAAGTCGGGTCAAAATGACATGAAGCACGGGCAGTTGCGTAAGCGGCTGCGCGCTCGAAGTGCTCCGGTGGAGACATCGGTTGGAATCAAGGTGGGACCATGGCGAACTGCAGAGATCGGTGGCGGTAGCGAGGATCCTTGCACGATCCCAACCGCTACGCTCAACCGCTCCGCTTCGAGCGCAGCCGCTTGCACAACTGACAGTGCTTCATGTCGTCTTGACCCAACTATACTTCTTCAATGTGAAATAAATACAGATCTGGACTTCAAATCGTTCATTCCATTCGAAGCACGTTTTAAGCGACCACGAAGGATAGATCACGAAACCGATCTGTGAGTTCCGTAGAACCTCTCTGAAACCGTTTTCCTAGTAGCAAAATGTTATATAATTCTCTTGTAGTCATATATATTCCATGTTTTCAATTTATTCTTCTTGTTTCTAGACTACCACCTGGTGGCTTTTCACCGTACAGTACCGATGAAGAATGGGAAGAATATTATGAAAAGAAGGATCGATTCGAGAATCGTCATCCTTCGGTTGGATTATCCATCATTTGTTTAAAATCTTCATCATCACTAATATGAGAAAAAATATCTTAATTCGGCTACATGTGGAATCAGTTCGGTGTTCTGCTGATGCATAACTTTTCTATTTACAGCCTCCGCAGTTCTCATGGAAGTCGTGTGGTCGTGCAAACGATGAGGGCGATGACGACGAATCTACATCTGAACAAGCCCGACACGTCCATTGTGAATGTAGTGTAGCATTTGAGCGAACAAAGCAATGGGTGGAGAGTTTGGAGAGTAACACCTTGTGGAGAAGTTACTCCGAAGAGATGTTGACGACAAACTTAAAGAATCAAAGACGTCGGATGTCCCTACTTCATCCCATCATACGCTCTTATTCTGCCCTTTCGTGTGTGTCCTTAGAAAAGTTGCCGATTCTGATACCATTCCCAACGGATAGTATGCCAAAACAATTGGACGAAGGTTATCAAGGCTGTGGTTGTCGCAGGAGGGCGACATCTCTGTTTATGGAAGTGCCAAAAGTAGCAACTGAGAGATCGTCATCCTTACCGCCAGAATGGAAACCTTCTTGCAGTTCATTAAAGATGGAGAGTGAGAACTTCAGAATTCTCTGTGAATCACGCCGCAATCGGCAAATGTACCCTCGCAACTTATCAGCTTGCCGCTATCGTACATATGGTATCGGTGAGCAATTTGCCAAAGAAATACGAGTAACGCGGCGGAAACCTCACAATGGGATTCGCGTTCCAACTCATCGAGAAGAAGACCCACCTATCCAGTGGATTAAAAGAGATCCGTCGAACCAGCATGATCTGCTCAGAACGATACGGTATTGGCTGGAAGGGAGAATCCAACATAACATCCCAGTTTTGTGGTGCACTAGAACAGAACAAAAGGATTCGCCAATGGTAGATGAGGAAATCGGGGACGAATTGGAAGACAGTCAAGATGTACAGGTGACAAGAGAAACTGAGCAGCGAGAATGTCCACTTGAATATCCGATTGCTGTATACAATCCGCCGCCCTCTTGGAAAAAGTTCATGGAATTGAAGCGCAAGGAGAAACGTGCTGAAAAGTTGACCGAAAGTCTAGATCAATCCACCGAACCATCAGCCTTCCAACGTGTTCTTCAAAGACCACAACCTATCGATGTAAACAAACTGGATGTTGCCCTGGAATCAGATGACGAGTCAGAAAATGTGAGCGAAATTTTACATGTACTGGATGACGTTTAATCTCATTTTTTTTCTCACTTATTATAGTAGGTTGTTGGGGAGTAGTAATATCTTTTGCTTCTGTATTGGTAACAATGTATTTATATGAGGAACATACTGTTCACTATCCGATAATCCTTAAATCCCTAGTTGAGGTAATCAAACGAAATGAGCTGCATTACATCATTTGAAATCAGTAAGTCAAAAACAAACGGTTATTTTCAAACGTCAAAAACAAACGGTTATTTTCTAGTCCTGTGTTTTCCAGTGTTCAGATAGCTGGGGAGGAGGGGGAGTTGTTTGTTATACTTTTGTTGTTTAGTCACTTTTCATTCTTTTCAGAGACTTCCTGAATGGCCGCTTCTGAAGAAACTTCGAGAGATGGAGCGTGAACTACTCGCTGCTGGTAATCCGATAGCAGTTGAGAGACAGAAAGTAAGAGAATTTAACCGCAAACTGCGAATGGAAATGAGTGGACAAGAGGACGTTGAAGGGCAACTTCGTCATCTACAACAACTGTATTTGGAGTATTTAGCCGCTCAGCAATTCTTTGCTGCACAGGTACTGTCAAATTCCTGGATTCGATTTACTGAAGGCCAACAAGGCCAGCTATTGGAAACAATGGAGCAACAGCAAGATCTCGATCAGCGCTGGTATTCTCTTCTACGTGAGGAGCAGCAGCTCACTCGTCGTCGTACTAGAGATGCTGTGCTGACGGACATGTTGTTTTTGCGTAAGGAGTCGTCCTACGAAACCGAGCACCATAACCACTTTTATTTCACTAATGATGTTTTATCGAATTTACATGGATTTCAGGACAAGGAAATGAACAAAACTTTCACCGCTCGATTAGATGGCGAAGATAACGCATTCAAACACTCCGGTCGACTTACAGCTACTGAATCTGCAAGAGATGATGAGGTGGTTGATGTCACAGTGGTTGAAGAGCAGGCTAGGGAGCAACGTGCAACAAAAGAAGTGTGCGGAAAATCAGTCCAGGAACATTTGCAAGAGGAAAGCGAAGGATTAACCTCGGATCATGCTAACATATGTTTTGATGAAGAGTTAACTGAATCAGGGAAAACTGGGCAGCTACCAGAGTCGCCAGAGTCGCCTAATGTTTTACTTTTGTCATCACCGGAGAACCAAGATACAGTATCACCGAAAGCAGGTTCATCAATTTCTCCTGAACTGTAGTTAAGAGTTGTTGGTTTTAAAGGGAAAGTGGAATCTTTTTTTGCTTCTGTAGATGAATGCACTGAAATTTTTAGGTAGTTGAGGAAAGCTTGTGTGGAAATGCTAGCTGTGTTCCAATAGTCAATTTTGAAGCGGCGAAGAACTTCTAATTCTGTTCAAGAAGCTTTATATTTCCTAAAATGTTTTAGCAAAGCAGTAAGGAATGTCAACTTTAAAGTAATATAATCTATTAACAACACGTATTAGGATACTAGTTATATCTTTGGAAGGTAAGCAGGTCGTAGATTTCAATTTCAAAGTGAGTGTAACAGGTAATAATTAGCTCGACTGTGAATTTTGCATTGTGTCATGCTCTCTCCTCTGGTGTTTAATTATTGATCGTCATATTCTGGAACTGGTTGAAAACATCCGAGTATTTCTGCTCTGTATCATATTTTTTTTAAATGGGTATGTATGTTTACATTTGTGTATTTACGGTTTTTGTTTCTCTTTATAACCTCTACACGTTAACCTTTTTTTTACTAGGAATTGTCTCATTCATTTTTAGAATTGTTTCCCCTCTCATTACATGTGTAGTACATTGTCATTACACGTGTGTGTTACTGTAATCTCATAATGCAGCTATCTAATAAAGTTGTCTGTTGGTTGTATTTAGTTGTTACTAATGAACAGTTAAGGTTAAGAACCGTTTAGAAAGTGTCGTTAAGAGGAGAACGCGTTCAGCCTGAACAAATCGTTTTTCTCGAGTGCGATTTTGAGATAGATCAATGGATATTCGGCAGTATCCTTTTGAAATTTAATGAAGTAGGAAACTGCGTGAGTATATTTATTCAGTTTTACCAGGTTTAAAGGATTAAAGCTGAATTATTGCGATTCAACAATAGAAATTTACAATTATATTAGTGAATAAAGCGGTTCAGACATTTCAGAGATAATACAATGGTCTCATCGAAATTTCTAGATACCGGTAAGATTTGTTGGAGCTACTGACGTTTATAGACGAATTACTCGATTCGGGTCATCCATGTTCCAATGTTTCTGGCGATTCCAGTTCTAGACCAGTGCTGCAAATTGGATCGACAAATTGTCAAGATTTCCCACTTTGCCTCTGGGCTCACTTTAGCCTTGCGGAAAGAAAGAGTGACTAGATTCTCGCCATCGGATATGTTTGATTTTTCTGGTCCCAAAACGGTAGCGAGAATATGGTTGACTTGATCAATTCAACCGGGATGTACAATAAATTCGTCTTAATTCAACAAGTTTAACCATAACTTCTCCTTTAATCGAATTGTTGCATTTGGTTCAACGTTGTACACGATGATTCCTGAAATTTTCTTTCTTGGTGGTACGTCGAAGTCATGATGCAAATGATCACAATAACCTAGAAGAGTTCCTAGCTGGATTATGTGAAATATTTCCAATTTTTTTGTTTGTGGGGTTGGTTGTTCATTAGTTGACAGTTTCAGCCCACTATAATATACGCGCTCCTTTCCGAAAATGACTAAGCATGCCACCGTATCCTGGACCGCTGACAACCCTCTTCCTCAAAGACGAGGAATTCAAATGAAATTACTGTTGACAAAATTCAAACATGCTGCAGAGCAGAGTCTAAGAGGATTTCAAAAATCTGGAATTACATGGGGAAAATTCCTCTTCTTTAATCCCCCCATTTCTCATAACTTTCTATGACTAAAAAGAAAAAAAAAAGACATGAAAATACTTTGAAGGCAACGAGATATCAGAACTTATGTTAGACATCCTGTGAGCCATTGGCGTAGTTTCTTAGGTAAGTAGTTTTATTCATTCTCTTTGTTTCCTGGTATTTAAATAACAACGAATATTTTTTATTTAGAAACATTTCCTAGCATAGTGCCAGAAACGTATAACCATTTTTCAGTGTAGTGTAGGAGCGTCATGTTTAAGTACCTTATCACATTGTCACCTTTTTCTCATACTTGACCAGTTTTTTTTTTAAATGTTGTTGAACAAAATATAGTGTAAATCAGAGGGTGATGTTAAACTTTAGGTAATCCCAGGAGGAAAAAAAACTAATGAACGGCGTCACACGGACATCGGCCCATTTCTCTGGTAATTTCCTTTTCTCCTGCAGTGTTGAAGAAAAGCCACGGAGGTGTGAGTTTTCTACGTTTAACTTAAATGTCGTGGACGTACACAGCCAAAATTGAAGCCACGAACCTTTCAAGGTATTAAATATCCGGAGTTTTGTTTTCACCATATTCAATACATAGTTACAGAAAAAAAAAGAGTTGTATTATGACTATTTTCCTTTCTATAGTAAAAAAATAGGAAAAAAAGATGATTTTACCCTGTCCTTTGAGATGAACTTCTTCTGTTCGTACATGACGAAATCTGCAACCATTTCGTACGGCAATATCTATTCGCCAAATACCGTGCCCACATCCGACCTAAAATTTTTGTCAATTGAGTAATGTTGATTTTTTTCTGAATTTGTGTTCCTTCTATGGGGAAATCTATAATAAAGGGTCCAGGGGGTTTAATAAAAAAGTCTAAGAGTCTGAATCGAGAACGTCGTGTTAGGTTGAAGATCGATAAGTGTTATGTTGTATATCATATTATTAATTTCCTACTAACGAGGGTTTTAAGTAATTTTTGCAATAAACAAAAATTTTTCCTCTTCTTTTTAGCAACACAAAGGAATGTTGGGAACAAAATAGAATTTTTATTTTTTGAAAATACAAAGGATTGCGTCTAGACTTAGCCTGATGTGATTTCTTGGATACCTCTCAATAAAAGTGATATCATAAACACTGTAAATTTTTGTTGTTTTATATTGTTTGTTTCATATTGAACATTCTAGCTTTTTATTTCCGTAGTTTGAAAACATGGTAATTTGTAAGTAAACTAACCCTAGTGGAGGGCAATTAACGGTATTTTCTCGTGGTTTTTTTAAAATTTCAGTCCAAAATACTTAATAATTTTTGGTCTCTTAAATCTCTAATGGCTATCGTAACCTTTTCACATCGCACGAATGTGTGATTCTAATTCGATTAGATGACTTCGAAATGTTGACAGCCATTCCAACGAACACCACTTGCCACTGGTTTTACATTCCTGATAATTGGAACAAATTTTGTGACCTATGTACTTTCTCAAGTAAGATTTATTGGAAAAGTAGATACCACGAAAAGGAGTCATTGTTCAAAAAAGACCAGGTTTAACGTGAAAAGAATAGTATTTTGAAGGTTTGTGGAAAGATTTTGTGGAACTGCTTAAAAACACTCAAATATCCAGGGTATCTTTCATCTGCTCGGACAATAATGATAAGTAAAATATTAATATAAGGGAATATCAATAAATAACAATAAAATTTGATAGAGATAAAATTCTTTTGGTTGCTGAAGGAGCTTTCGAATATTCTCGTTATAATTTCTCAAATGATTTAGATCCTAATCCAGTTACATTTCGTTCTTAAAAAGGTAATCGGCACAAACTACCTTTGTAGGATTGAAGAATACTGTTTGATCTTTTGAAGGGTAAAGATAATTACTGAATTCACCATTAGGGGCTTGTACCTGGAAAGAATGTAATTTAATTACTTTTGATATAATAACAATAATAGAATAACTGGATAGCTGGTTTGCTGAATTCTTACCTGTAATATCACGTCAGTTGAGCATGAACTTGTGAAATGAATCTCGATTTGACTTGCTTGCTGCGGACAGAAAAGTTGTTCGTGAGCATGGTATCCGGCGACAAACAGTTTTTGTGACCTTAATTAAGAAAATCTTAATGTTTTCGATTGACTATACTGTAAACTGAGAAATGGTATCGTTCAAATGAACTTATATACCAATGGATCTCATGTACTGTAAGGCTGGAGTTTGGACTGCTTGTGTTATTAGACTGCCCCATAAGTTTCTTAGCTACTTTTCTAATACTTTTATTTTTTATTCAATAACAAAGATGTCTCAATCAATAATATAGTTAGGGGAATGGAATAATCAATAATAATCAATAATATAGTTAGGAGAATGGCTATCAATGTGATGAACTGTTGATTTTTTTTTGCCCTTGGAATCACGTTGAAGTGAATTAAGGGCATCACCTCACGAATCTGGGGTGGTGCTGGTTCCAGGTGGGTTATGCCTATACGGGGCCGTAGATTATGGGGAGGAGGGTGATTCCGCCCAATTCCTCTTAATTGCCGCAAAAAAATGGCCCAGAAGATCCGGCTTCGAGCGTTCCGGGGCGCTGTTGTCCACGAAGAGTTTTATTGGAGCGCGCCAGCCTTGTGCACGCGCCCATATTCTAACTCTTTTTAGGCAATTAAGAATGGCTGACGGAACGCTCTAAAACCCGCGCCATTCCAGATCTGTGGGTATCCCTTTGAAGTGTTGACGGCCGAGGAAAGGAACCTAAGGGACATGCTAATAAAACCAGTTATAGCGTTTATTGCGAACTGTCTAAGACATCAGGAAAGGAAGGAGGGGAATGATCCGAAATTCTGTGGAAAATAAATGATTCTTCGATATTGAGATATATTCACAAGAAAATAGCGATTAAATGGTCTCTTGTTTTTAAACTGTGTTAGTTTGCCCGGAGGTACTCTCATTACATAACTCTAGCAGGTTTTCCTTTAATCCGAATTAGTAAAAAACTTTAGAATTAGAAAAATGCAAGATATACGACAAGAATTGTGTTTTCACGCTTGTTAAACAAAGTTGGACACTAACGAATATTAACAGTTCCTTAAGGATGCGATTTTTATAGTGATTTTTGGGAAAAAAAAATCTTTGAAATACCCTAAAACCCCAAAGATAAACCCGCTTTCATTTTTGTGGAATACCTCATTTTTTTGTTACCCCCGCTTTTTTTGTTTGACAGTGGTTTTCTAACGAGTTTTTTTATTGACTCCTCATTTCTGTCATTTATTTCCTGACAAGTATGTCTGAGAGGTTGAAGTGAATAAGTGCCGCCGATGTTCCATGAACTCTACCGTTATTGACGGCGTCCAACTTATTCCTAACCCTTTAATTTATTTAACTAATTTGCTTTTTAATCTATTTATTTATGTTCATCCCTGAAAACAAAAATGGTCAAAGCGATTCAGAAAAAAACATAATTTCTGAAAACCCCTCAGAAAAGAAAACATCGCAGGTTTACGGACATGCTATTTTGATAGCGCTCACTTTATCAAGCGGACGTTTCTAGGGAAGGACATATCCATGATATTTTAAGCCATATGAATTTCGGTAACTTGCAGCAGTATAGCGGATTTAGTTAGTTGATGAACGTTGACTGTAATGACATGGAAGATCATGTTGCATTACGATTTAAGGATCCGAGAAAATTACCTCCTCTTTCGCTCGTAACTGGTTAATAACCATTCTTTCTCGTAAGCTTTAAGATCAGCTCCGTTATAAAACTTTATGAGGGAGCATGGTAGGATCGGAAAAGATTTGCTTGGAAACATTGGTGTCGCACATTCTTCCTGAATTGGTTTAAGCACTTGCAAATTGTCGAATGATGCCTGAAATATTTCAATGTGCAAAAAATATCTGAAATACCTATTCGAATAGTTTCTAAGGAAGGGCAAATAACAAAATGTACCTGTTTGATAAGGAAAACACTGGGTTCCTTAGCCACCGTTGGCTTCGGTGGCTTTGGTTTCTTTGGAATCCGAAGACTGCGCTAAAATTCTGTTGATTGGACAAAATCTTTGAAAGTAATTCACTTATAAAGTATTTCTTTAATGTTTAATGAACTTTTCAATACTTTAGAAGGAAGATATTAAGTAACTCACAATTCAACGAGAATATAAAAGGTGTGCATCGTCTACATCCAGAAATTGTTGTAGATAGTAATTTAAATGCAACAGAAATAATAGAATTGTGATTAAATTTCAGTTACATGGGTGAGCTAATCGATTCTACTCTCCACTTACATTTTAACGTGTTTCAATTTTTTATTTTGCAAACTTTCTTTCATCTAACGTGCTATTTCTTCTTGCTGAGACCACAGGACTCTACTTTTACTTTCTCTCTCTCTCTCTCTCTCTCTCTCTCTCTTATTACTCTTTGATTCTAAATACCAGGAATTCGTTCGCTTTTCTTCTATAGACCATTTAAAGTTAAAATTTTCATTGCTGCATTCGAAATTTCTACTCACTCAGAACTGCGCTCTGTAGTTTACAATTTTCGTAGGTGGGCTCAAATGAACAATGCTCGAGACAGCTAAAAAAACATCTTTTTACAAGTTTACAGATTGTTTTCACGGAGAAATCGTGCAAAATTGAAATGAGAAATAGCACATATTTTTGTATTTGTTCTGAGACTTTTGGTCTTTAACGTAGTACCAAAGACAGATTATATTCTATAGCTTTATATAAGCATAAGCATAAGATAGAATAGTATATGATAGTATAAGCATAGAATATAATCTATAATTTTTATACTAACTACTAGTACTTTATAACTATCGTGAAGCGCTAGTCTTAAAAGAGAACTAAGGAAGAATAATTCTCAGAAATGTATCAGTTAAATGAAATACTTTGAGGAGATAGAATCATTTTTACACGGGTATTATTATCTACGCTTCTATAAAAATTAATTTAAAACGAAAAATTTTTTGGAGGTATTTCTTTACTACCATTATTTACTTAACATTATTGCGTTCCCTTAAAATGATTCAAACGGTGCCAAATAATAGATTTATTTGTAAGAATTGAAGGCCACAAAATTTCAATAAACGATTTCGTAGTTCTGGAAATGGAAAGCGCCGTCCTATTTAGCACTCAATTTTCATACCTCACTTTTCCATCAGTGAATAACCAAAAGAGTAAAAGATTACTGTCGTTTTGAGTTTCTTACTTAACCTCTCTTTCAGACTTTTCAAAGTCTTCGCTAAAAGAAACTAATCATTTGAAATATTGTGTATTTTCTTGTAATAAACAATATTTTGAGAGTTTTATCGCTGTTAGTTCACTTACGTACATATATTATGGCTTTAAATGAATTTTTCCTTGAAAATGGCTCCATATTAGAGGAGCGAGTAGTAGACGGGTCGACTGAATATCTGCAATTACAGCTTAAATATTTTAGAAAGTAGGAGTTGAAGAATGCAAGTCTGCTAAGAGATTTTACGAAACGAAAAATAAATTAATTGGGTGTGAGTCGTTTCAAATAAATCTTACGCTGTTGATACTATATTGGTGTTTATAACGAATGAGTGTGAAATTAACTATTTACCAATATGTAGTATGATATTTCTGTGGTAAAGACGAGATGAATAGAATAACGATGGTCCGGAAAATAATTTATGATGTTATATAGAAGAAGAAGCAGAAATCATTGCTAGTTCAAGGATGTTCTCCTCGTAACTAATGGAATAGGTAGACGATGAGAGTTGTCAGGCGCCACATATTAAAAATGGAAGTGAATCACATGAGATCGAAGAATGTGAAAGAGATATGAATGAGTCGAACAGGTTTTTTTTTGTGTTAAATATGTAGCTGTATTCATAAATTACCTGAACTCTGGGGTCAATTTTCGAACATATGGGACTATTTGAGTCAACAAACAGTTTTTGATGGGTTAATAACTTTAGACTGTGATAATAGAAAATTCAGGTTCCAATGAAATATATGTTTGTATAGCAAGATTGATTGTGTGGCAATCAATACTCATTTATAGTATAGACACTAAAAAAGCGAATAGAATGATCGTAAGCTTATTGGAAGGAAAAAAGATTAATCAAAGAAATGACCAGAGGCAATTTTCGAATAGGAATCTTCTTTTCCACATGAATAATTATATCTCAGTGGTTTTAACACTAACTTTTTCCAACAAATAAAAGCTATTCTTTTCCAGAGATGTTTCCTATTCGGAATGTCGGCTTCAGGATCCTGTTGTTAGATCCCACAAAACAAAACGTCTAAGAGAGGCAAAAATAAAGAGCTTCATATGAAAAAAAGAGAGTTTTCAAGACTCGAAAGCCAAGAAATGTCTCCGAGAAAAGAAAAACAAAGGGGATTTTCGTGTTAGAGCATTTTTATTGGAATAATAACCAGACTGCGAACTGTATAAAACGGTGCTTTCTGAAAAATACTTAAAATCTAAAATCCTGAGAACGTGAAATCTCAAAACCTTGTTCGAACATTAGGATGACTGTCACCAAAGTACTTGTGCAAAAATAGAAGAAGAGATGAAATTTTATACGAATTACACTAATAGTGTGCGATTAAAAACTGGACATTTGTTCCAATTCGTTTTGAAGAACGTGGACGTAGTTTAGCGAGAATTGGACACTTTGTTGTGATTGTTTAATGATGCTAGACATCCTAATCTCATATGACAAGTCGAGTATTGGTAGACCAGCATACCATCGATACTATTACACAGTCTGTAGATACGAAATCGTTCCATCGATTTCACAAATTGAACAAAGGATCATTACAATGTGTACATTTAATAACTAGTTCATATCATGCTTTTGAAATGTTGCACAAATTAGTCCAAAGAAGACCAGGAAGCTGAGAACAATTGGAAGACTAAAAGTTCCTAATTATTTTTTCGGCTTGATTCCCAGAGAAGTTTGTGCGTTGTGAAAAGTTTAAAGTCCTTCTTTATAAAGTCAGGTTAGCTTTAAGCAGAAGGAAGAAATGCAGCTAAAAACTTAGGTCACTGAAAATGGATGTACGGAAAACGAGGCTCAAAAATAATTTTTGGACGATGGCATAATCACAGTTATATTGACATCTGTCGCCGGAGCTTTTACAACTTCTTGAATCTGAACTTACTTCAGAAATAATATTTTTAGCAATTTTCTATTTAGTATAGAATAGAATAGAATAGAATATAGTATATAAAGCGGACCAATTGATGAATAGTATAGACGTCTTCAGAAATAAAACGTTTAGCTTCAGATTTATAAGGAATCCCACCCCCACAACTGCAAAATAGTAAATTCGTAGTTTCTGCTTTATGTATATAAATAAAACATGTTTATATAATATTAAAAAATGAGTCGTCTGAGGATAACGTGACAGAAAATATTTTGAATGTCTAAATAACTGTGTGAATGGTCTTCTCAGGCAGGTTATACAACTGCATTGAGGCTTTCCTTGATGGACATATGTATGAAACAGAGGTAGTTAGCTAAGCATGCTGAACGTGAGAATATTTTCCCAGAGAAAACTCAACGAAATTACTCTTCTATTCTGATATCAGTTTGATTCCATAGCTGTGAGAAACTGTTCGAGAAAATCCAGAAACACGGTGGTTTTGTCCCTTTGCTCGGTGGAAAAAAAACTATTTCCAAAATATTTAATAAATCACAAGAAACATGTACGACTTCTCCTTTTTGTAATTCCTTTGATATAAATGTAATATGATATGAATATACACTATATTCAATAAACGTAATATTTAATTATTATATTTTAATAATTTAATATTTTGATTTCTGTTCACTATTAATAAAGGAGTTTAACGTAGGAATCATAATATCTGTCAAATAAATGTAATGTAATATAAATATAGACTATATTCAATAAGCGTAGTATTTTGAACTCTGCTAAGCAGTAATAAAGAAATTTAGCGTAAGTTATGACCGTATTACATTACTTCTTAGTTCTCCGTAAATTATTTTAACTGTTGGGTTTTTTAACTGTTGATTTAGCGACATTTTAGTTCGATACGTAGATAAATTTAAGTTTTAAAGAACTACCAGTATTTATTAATTTATCTGGAAGGTCGTAAACGACTTTTTTTCTTCTGTCGCTGTAACATCTTTGTGCTGTATTTAGATAAAAAGTTCTTGGCACATATGAATTGCTAGTTGAATACAAATCAATTTTGAACCGCTTCCAATAGTGAAAGATTCTTCTTTAACGTTTTAGGGTTTAGGATGGCAGAACTAAATGAAATCCACAGAAAAAGTGTAGCAAATGAACTGTAACAGCACTAATTGGAAACATGTCTTTGCAACAGAGTTCTTTTTTTTTTGCCTGCGCAATATTCTAGAATACAGAATATTTTAGAATAGCATTGTAACCGTACTCTGTTTGTATTAGAGAGTATATTTATAGCAACTTAAAGACTAAATATTTCTCGAATCATAATCCTTTATTTTTCCCTTTCAATCCTTTTCAACGCTGAAATAAAGTTGGCGAACTTTCATTAAGAGGCAGTTTCCCAGCTTCTTTCTATCTTGCGCTCAGATCGTTCGGCAAAATAGAAGCTCTATTAAAAAAAGTAAAATAAGGAAATACGATTGGAAATGTCATCAAAAAGAGTGGGGAAGATTTTTAATCGAAGACAGCAAGTGGGGAATCCAAGGTCGTCGGCAAATTAAGTTTTACTTCTTTAAAGGCTATGCTGCGGCTGTTTACAACAGAGCTTAAGACTACAACGAGTTTCTATTGGTTTTTGTTCAGTAAGTACCGGAATAGTATAGAAGAAGAATAATTAACATTTTCATGGCTTTATAAATATGTGAATAAATTATGGAAGTATATTTGAAGCTGCAAAAAACTGCACAGGAAGGGGTAGAAGAAATTTGGGAACGATCACGTAAAATAAATAAAAAATTTGAGTAGAGAGGTAGACGTTGTGAGGTCCTCGAGCGCTGGGACATCTTTTGAACTGCATTGTAAAAAAAATCCGTACAGAGAAAAAAGCTTTGATTCTGGAAGTGTTGACGAAAATAATTGTGCTAAATAGACTTGTATTTATTCAAATATTTCTTTCTCAGCATGTAATGCAATACACTCCAACAGGTAACTTTCAGGGATTTTGAAATATTAAAATTAATGGATTCTATTTTTTTACACACTAGTTTCCACTTCATTTACAGACACTACTGACTTGCTAGTTTGTCTAGAAACCATACGAAACGGCTTCAATAGTATTGACCCCGGAAAAAAGAATGGACTACATATTTTACTAGAGGTATAGGGAGTTCATGAAACTTCACAGTTAAGAAAAAATGCGCAGAAGTAGCAGAGTAGTAACTGAGAAATTGGGCGATGGTGTCAGGGAAGAGTCAATCAGTCGTGGTTCCCCATCATATACGAAGAAACTGGTTCCGACGATCAAATTCGTGATGATGACATAGCGAAATGATAAGTTTTTGGCCAAGTAGTTGCTTAAGCAGAAGAGCGGTTAAACAGAAGCAAGCTCTTCAATAGCGTGATGTTCAGTACTACGGTAGATGAGTGCAGAATATGGTGAGTTATTTCGTAATCGACCGATAGAAGGATAGTACGGTATTTTCACGCCACACCTTCCACGTGAGCGTCATCGATCATCGACGTCGAGTTTTAGTTGAGCGGTCGGTTGTGACGGAAACGTCCGGGCGGTCGTCGTGCGTCGCGAGCTGTTTCATTGTGTGTGTGTGTGTATGTATATGTATGTGTGGTCGTACGGTCGTCTAGTGCATCTGGTTGATGCAGGTGGTCACGACGTATCCGAGTTCATCTATCAATCAACACTACGTCTTAGTGGTTCGTGAAACTGCACGGGAAGCGTCACGGTTAGCTTAGGTCTGCAAACGTGAAAAAACCCGATGCTTCTTAAACCTGATCATTCTACAGTATTCTACAAAATGTTGCCTTTCACGAACTTTTAACTAGTAAAATTCAGGCACTCTCCTGGAATTAGTTGTCACCCAGTCGTTAGATGGTCTAAGTAATCATTATTATTCGAATTTCATTATATTTTAGTGAATTATTTTATTTTTTATTATAATAATTGCGGTTTTATCTATCAAAGATCCCATATTCAACCCGGTGCCACCTGCGTCCACTTTCAGGAAGACCGGCTGGTCTGAGATCTACCTGGAAAAAAAAATGAAAAGCTGAAATCATTTGCATTAGGTTCGAGCTTCCTGTTTTTTCAACGGACAGTACACATCTGATGTTTTAAACATGTAGAAGTAAGGATTCGTTTTTATAGAGGACAGACTAATCATAGGTGATTATAATTGAGTCGGGATTAGTTCTTCAAGTAATTTTTGGATTTATTTCACTTATTCATTTGTTGTTCTTCACTCCACCACTTTTCCAAACAAAAAAAAACCGAAAACCAAGTCTGGGAATGTGGAGATTATTCAGGCTCCAGAGAAGCACCTCATTAATTGGATGCATGAAGTAGTGACAGTGATCGTGTTGTTAAGTACTACTCTGTCAACGCATCTGGATACTCACATGGCGCATCTTTTCAGCGATGGCGGTTTACGGTTGCTTCCCTGTGGCTTGGAGGTGACCATGGATGTGCAACAGTGATTCGTGCGGCTATACTTTCGACAGAGCACGAGCTTCGGAGAAAAGTTCGAGTTCTCGTGTCTCATCCCAGAACCCACTCTAGGAGTGAAAAAATATCACTACTGTCGCAGCAAAGCGAATAATTAAAAATAATTAAATTATCAATTTTTTGGCCAATAGAGGTCGGCAACTAAACGTGGCATTTTATGACAAAATTATATCGGTATTATCTACCTGCTTTGCCTCAGTGATGCCACTGAGGAATATGCCTTAGACGTCGGCGGATAAGTGAAAGAGGATGAAATCCAGACGACACAAGGCGGCTCGCAATGGAGACTATTTCAGACTATGCACTACTGTTCATTTTAATGTTCTCGTGAACATCCTCAGCGACGTAGTCATGGCCTCTTTTCAATGAGGGTGATGAGCGGGTGGCGAAGCTCTATTGTAGATGTTCATCAACGTTAAAGTCCTCAGAGGCAGCTAAAGCCCTCAGAGGCGATGCGTCCAGACCTCAGCCGAGCAACTCTCACAACGTATCCTTCCTTTGAACGCTGTTCACCTCGCTACCGCTTAGGTTAAGACAAAAACCAGGCTCACATCTTTTTTAGTATACTGCAAAAGCTTTACTGGCTGAATTGCAGTAGGGAACGAAATCCCGGTTGTCTTGAGAAGTGCTAAGTGAGTTTCGAGAAACTTCGTCTCAAATCTCAGCTTTTCGGAATTTTAAAACAGACCTTTAAAGCAGAGGAGGCGATGCTAATGGAGGTTTAACGGATCTATTGAAGTGTAGATGCGAAATTTGCTGTCACCTTCACGTTTAGAGGAAAAAAAAGAGGATTTCCAATTCGAGCCACAACATCTTTTGAGAAAACTTGAAAATACCGCATTTTTGTTACAAGAAACTCTTTTCAGCATCTAAATTTATAAAAGACTCTGATCTATTATTTTAATCTGGGAAACGTCACTTTTTTAAATGATAATTTGCTATCGGCTTGAATGTTCCATGAAATTCCTGGAATTAAACAAAATATTATACCTGCGGGATGATTTACTGTGTAATATTTGAATCTT